>NC_091136.1:10858831-10957133 GCF_041381155.1 Argopecten irradians
ATAATTGTATTATTTCAACAATGTAGCTTTCAAAATCATCTTTTCGAGTCTTTGACCAGCCACATGAAGGAAGGAATTGAGTGATGTACAGATCACCGGAACTCCCTGATATTGATGGTCAGTGTTGGGTCAGTAGTTTCAGGCTTGTCTCGGTAAATATCCAGTTTCATGGTGTTCAAGTCAAATAGGGCTGAAAATATAGTAAGGAATACGTTGGTTTATCATATTTTGTTATTATTATATGCCCTAGTGCACACTTCATAAATAAATAGTGTCTCCTAGAAAAGATTTTATGATGTTATTTAGTAATCAATGTTAGGTTGTCTTAAAAGTGGAAAGCGACTGAAGCATAACGGCGGCTTGAAATGTTGGTAGGCTTTTCTTGACATACAAAACAATCGAGGTAGACAATTCAGACCTTTTGAGTATTCCCTGATAGTTGTTTGCTTTACTGACTGCCGATAGTACTACACGTATGTATTCACATGTATGTTTTGGTATAGGAATGTTTCCATTTGTCACAATTAAGTCTTCAATGAGACACTTTAATAAATTAATGATGGAAAATTGAGTGTACTCAAATACATTTGTCAGCCCAATACAACCTCTTCCTTTTTTCGAAAAAGATTCGTCAGTAAGATTCAATTCCAAAATGTCCATGAAAGTTAGTGAAAAACAGTTCACAAACAGATGTCTAAATTCGGATGTCAAGGATATAAACCCTATATCGTATAATGCAATTGAATTAAAACAATAGTCACAATTTTGATAATAATCCAAGGAAAATACATAATGTCATCTACTTATTCTGAACTATACCAATATCAGGTATAAGCTATACGTGCAGGTTTAATATTTTAAAGTTTAATAATATTGACAGAGGATTTCCATGTACACATCTATTATAAGCTAACCAATGTGAACAAATGTTACCTATACAGCTCGTGGTGAGATAATCCGGATATTTCCCGGTCCTAAACACTGGGAACTCGGAGTTTTCTTGATTAGAAAGAATCCTGATGACGTCACTCTTAGTGACGAGTTTACACTTCTGTTTCCAGGAATCCACGGTGCGTTGTCTCTGTACAGAACTTTCCTCCTGATAGTGTGGCATCGTCAAATAGTTATACCTGTCAAACAATGGCACCGTCAAATAGTTAAATTTGTCACATAATGACGTCAAATAGTTAAACATGTCAAACAATGGCACCGTCAAAAAGTTAAACCTGTCAAACAATGGCACCGTCAAAAAGTTAAACCTGTCAAACAATGGCACTGTCAAATAGTTAAACTTGTCACATAATGACGTCAAATAGTTAAACATGTCAAACAATGGCACTGTCAAATAGTTAAACCTGTCAAACAACGGCACTGTCAAATAGTTAAACCTGTCAAACAATGGCGCCGTCAAATAGTTAAACCTGTCAAATAATGACGTCAAATAGTTAAACATGTCAAACATTGGCACCGTCAAATAGTTAAACCTACCATAATGACATCAAATAGTTAAACATGTCAAACAATGGCACCGTCAAATAGTTAAACCTGTCAAATAATGACGTCAAATAGTTAAACATGTCAAACATTGGCACCGTCAAATAGTTAAACATGTCAAAAATGACACCGTCAAATATCTAATTTGACAACCAAGATCATCCAATGGTTAAAGCTTTATGTGACATAACTGGGCGAAAATTTTTTATTTTTTTTACATTAATCGTCAAACAATTTTAAGCATACCGTCAAATATTTAAATCGGTCAAACAATAGCACCACCAAAATAGAAACCTGCTAAATAACGACACTGTCAAATACTTAAATCTGTCAAACATCGTAAAATATAGTTTTAATCATAACGCAAATGAAACTACTTCAGCCTATCTCAGACCAAGTTACCGAAGGCGACATTTCACAACATTATAGGATGATAACTTACGCTCGTTACAAGCCAGACTACATGTCTTGAAAGGTGAAAATGACTCACAGGTTTGTGTGTGTAAAGAAGTCTTCACATGGATTGATGAAGTGCTGTTCTCCATCCGGATGTCCCGCAATCTCGATACAGGTACAAGTCAGGCCGACACCAGAACCAGGGTGTATCAGGTTGATATTGTACCCAGACGCTATTCCTGTAAATAAAGATAATATAGATACCGCTACACATCAGGGCGACTCCAGAATCAGGGTGTATTAGGTTTATTTTGTATCCAGACGCTATTCCTGTAAATAATCTAGATACCGCTACACATCAGGGCGACTCCAGAATCAGGGTGTATTAGGTTTATATTGTACCCAGACGCTATTCCTGTAAATAAAGATAATCTAGATACCGCTACACATCAGGGCGACTCCAGAATCAGGGTGTATTAGGTTTATATTGTACCCAGACGCTATTCCTGTAAATAAAGATAATCTAGATACCGCTACACATCAGGGCGACTCCAGAATCAGGGTGTATTAGGTTTATATTGTATCCAGACGCTATTCCTGTAAATAAAGATAATCTAGATACCGCTACACATCAGGGCGACTCCAGAATCAGGGTGTATTAGGTTTATATTGTATCCAGACGCTATTCCTGTAAATAAAGATAATCTAGATACCGCTACACATCAGGGCGACTCCAGAATCAGGGTGTATTAGGTTTATATTGTACCCAGACGCTATTCCTGTAAATAAAGATAATCTAGATACCGCTACACATCAGGGCGACTCCAGAATCAGGGTGTATTAGGTTTATATTGTATCCAGACGCTATTCCTGTAAATAAAGATAATCTAGATACCGCTACACATCAGGGCGACTCCAGAATCAGGATGTAATAGGTTATTGTATCAAGACGCTATTCCTGTAAATAAAGATAATCTAGATACCGCTACAATCAGGGCGACTCCAGAATCAGGGTGTAATAGGTTTATATTGTATCCAGACGCTATTCCTGTAAATAAAGATAATCTAGATACCGCTACACATCAGGGCGACTCCAGAATCAGGGTGTATTAGGTTTATATTGTATCCAGACGCTATTCCTGTAAATAAAGATAATCTAGATACCGCTACACATCAGGGCGACTCCAGAATCAGGGTGTATTAGGTTTATATTGTATCCAGACGCTATTCCTGTAAATAAAGATAATCTAGATACCGCTACACATCAGGGCGACGTCATAAACAGGGTGCATCAGGTTAATATTGTATTTAAACGCTATACACCTGTAAACAAGAACCAGGGTTGGTGGTTTGGTCGATTATGTTTATCGTTTTATTAACAGTGGTTTAAGGACGGTCATTGTCACATGGCACCACAAAGGATGCAATGTATATGTATATATAGCGTGTGACGAGTGCCAACTGCGTTAGACAAAGAAATTTAGAACAATATTCTCCCTAAAACGGTAGAGCGTTGTACTAGATATTCATGGTTAGCGACGTTGGATAAGTGCGTGTTTTGGCAGGCTCGCTATATTCACACTTTGTAATTGTTCTGCTCTTGTCCATTTTATAGGATTGTCTCACTGATGCATGATGCCAGAGACAAGACGTTATAATGACAACTTTCATGCTCGATGCTTAACAGAAATCAATCTTATTGAAATTAGACTTGTACTTCCGCTCCACTACGATGGAGTGCATACCGTAGAGCATCGTAGTGTAGCGGAATCACAACTATGAATTTGATTAGATTGAACAGAAATTAACATTTGATAGACTATGAAGTCACCAATACCTTAAAATCAATTATTGACTGACGTTGAAGTATTACCAGACATGTCCAGGACTTACTTTACCAAAGACGTGGTATTTGATCATGTACATACCTGGTGGTTTCTCGATGATGTTGATGACGTCCAGGTAACTATTAGCCGATAGAATTGCTCGCATAAAGAATCGTCGCGCTACAATACAATGCAATGCACATTAGTGGTATCCAAATAACAATATGATAGTATCAGCATCGCTGATCTAATCCACACCTTGTGATGGTGACCGCCTTATATCTCTACGGCCCAATAGTCCGAAGGCCCGTCAGTCCGAAGGCCCATTAGTCCTAAGGCCCGTTAGTCCGAAGGCCCAATAGTCCGAAGGCCCGATAGTCCGAAAACAGATAATATAATTGGGATTTATATGCGAACAGTACTTGAAATGAAACAAACGTTTATTACAGTTTTCGATGCAAAAGATTTGTTGTAAACTTGCTAAGGTATACTTACATGTATGTGACTATAGAATTGATACGGAAAATGATATGAAACAACGAAATGTAGCGTATTTTCAAAAAGAGCATAATCTTGAAATACATAAACGTATCTGATATTAAAGAGTATTATTTTTTATATGTAAAATGCAATCCTGTTTAATATTTCACCCAAACAATATCATTATGCGGACCATTTCAATCATTATGGGTAGAATAAACAATTCATAGAATGGGGAAGCAAAAATAAGTCGTTAAATACATGTACCCTTGACCATATATATTGTACAATATAACGAAGTTTACTGGTATAATAAAAGTCATTTTTCGGTAGGATTTGATTATATACATCATTTATCCATGGAGCAATGTTAATCCTAATGCAATATATTGTACAAAAGGCTAACAATCGGACGTTTTAAAGCTTGCATGTTTGTAAGATAATCCACAGATAGTATGCTTGTGAGATGTCCTATGAAATGTAAGATGTTATTAGGGATTTCCATTTACGGATGGAAATCCCTATTGTTATTGTTATGTTTTTAGGGATTTCCATCCGTGTTATTGTTATGTTTTTTCTTATTTCCACAAATCTTGTTAGCAGGATATCTCACGAACGGAATAGGGTACGACGCTCAACTTTGGACACGTTATGAACGTACATAAGATCTTGAAATGTACTTTCGATTTTTTACAAAAATGTTCCAGGTCAAGGTCACAGACGTAAAAAACGACTTTTTTCGACCAAAATTTAAACGTTCATAACTTCATAACCGTACGATGTTCAACGTGTGCATTTCGTTATTTAGGTAGATCGCGATATTTAACGTTTTTTTCTTACTAAATGTTATCAGAGATTATGTCTAGGTCAAGAGTTCGCTAGAGGGTCAAATGAGGTCAAACAAAGGTCAAAAATGAACTTTACCATAGAAATGTTTTGAAAAGCGCATATGAAAGAACATGCTCTCAAGCACATAAAATGACCAATTTCAAGGTCATATGTTTCAAAATGGCGCAGATATAGGACATCAAAAATCGAAACTTTATTTTTTATTTGTCTTTGCGGCAGACGTTTCAGCGCCTTTAAACCTGTATGTACAGTGTTGATTTTTCATATCTATCTTGTATGAACTTTTGTCTTCAAAAGTTATGGATTTTAAAGGGGTTATATAGAAAAATGGCGGAAATATAGCTCTCCAAATATGGCAATTTGTCCCATTTCCTTATCTTTTTTACGTAAATAGTGAGCTCGTAGGACCTTTATCATATACTGTAGGGTGTTGATATTTTGTAAATGTAGAATTTGGCATATTGTCTGTACAGGCTTGTAATTTCAAAGTAATGAATTTGAAAGTGGCGAAAATATAGCCCTCCGAATATGGCATTTCGTTCATTTTTTTAACGTAAATTTTACCGTAACTTATGGAAAAAAAAATTATATGGATATTAAAGAGCATGCTCTCAGACACATAAAATGCCTAATTTCAAGGTCACACAAAATGGCGGAAATATAGGACATCAAAAATCGAATTTTTTGTTTTTATTTGTCCTTGCCCGAGACGTTTCAGCGCCTTTAAACCTTTATGTACAGTGTTGATTTTTCATACCTATGTTGTATGAACATTTGTCTTCAGAAGTTATGGATTTTAAAGTGGCTACATAGAAAAATGACGGAAATATAGCTGTCCTAATATGGCAATGTGTTTCATTTCCTTATTTTTCCCGTAATTTGTGAGCTCGTAACGACTTTATCATTTAAAGTAGACTTTGGCATATATTCTGTAAAGGGTTTTAATTTCAAAGACAAAGCTTTCAAAAGGGCGAAAATATAGCCTTGCAAATATGGCGTTTCGTTAATTTTTTAACGTAAATTTTACCGTAATTTATGAAATTTCAAGAGAAATGTTTTGAATTGAATGAGAAAGGGCATGTTCTTAGACACATAAAAAGATCAATTTCAAGGTCATATGATTCATAATAGCGGAGATATTGGACATCAATAATCGAAATTTTTATTCTTATTTGTACTTGCGGCAGACGTTTCAGCGCCTTTAGACCTGTATGTACAGTGTTTATATAATGACTAATTTCAAGGTCATATGATTCAAAATGGCGGAGAAATAACACTTCAATGGTAATAATATCACCGTTATCAACGTTATTTATCAAAAGTTAGAGTTTTTGTCACTCACATTTCACACATCACCGTGACACGCCGTGTGCGGATACTGAAATATGTACTGCTGTGAGAAGGCAGCAAAATCCTAAAGTTCTATTTAAAACAAAACACTTTTCTCTAGCTGTTTTCTTTCTTGGTTATTCTGTATCAAAACTTTTTCTAATCTTAATCACGCATGGATAAAATTGTGTAAGCCCAATTTTATTTTGTGTGATGGTATGTTTTGTATGTGTGAATGTGATAAGATTACATTATGTGGTCAAAGGGAGATAATCTTAACTCTAATTGTACCAGTTATTCCCCTTGGTCTTCATATAAAAAGAGAATGAAAGTAGACTTGGAACCAAATAGATGTGTTTTGTTGTTGTTGCTTTTTTGTGTTGTGAAGATTAAAGAAATGTAGAATGAGTTCTCCAACCCAACCTCACGTCCATGACACAGCTGTAATTTGGTAAAAGATTCGGAATACATTTAGAAGATCAAAAGGTACATATAAGGCGGAGCCAAAGAGTCAAATTCAAATTCAAATTCAAAAAATCTTCTGAAGATCCAGATAAAGCCAGAAACCTATATACATTTACTGAAACATTATAAAAATCCCTGACTATATATTAAGCAAAAAACATTCTAAAAGCGTACTAAGACGCGCAGTGTTGCGTGTTCATAACTACATAAAAACAAAATTTGTTTTAAGTGACGGCTTTATTTCACATAAATCACACAAAAAGTTGAGATTTCATTTATAGATATACTTTAATATCCCATCACAGGCAGTGATCCGTTCAATACACATGTATGTTTCACACGACAGGCAGCGATCCATTCAGTTGATTTTATTGCATCGGTTCCATTAAAATGTAATTTGAAAACCAAACTTCAAAACTTCAAAACCTTGGAAGTGATAACATCAACTAAACCACAAGTGTGTGCACTGTCTAGAAAGTTTATGCGTCGAAGTCCAGATGAGTAAAACTTTGTAAGATAGTCCCTTCATCTTCGACTACTTGAGATTTTACTGAATCATGCAGTGTGTCCTGCTGTAACCGGACGTTGCACAGTCCGATTAAAAGACAGGTGGAAGGAAGGACACGTTGATACCCGTGTTCAACCAGATACATTGTGTATATAATCATAATATTCGTTCTTTTTTTTTTTTTGTTCGTTTGCTCTTTTTTCGTTCGATAGTTATTGTTTTCTTTCTTCTTTCGGGCTTGCGTTTGTTCGTTCTTTCGACCGTTTGTTCGCTCATTACAGATAGTTTGATTTTATACGAAGAGAAAAATATTATAGCGATCGTCTGATCGATAACATGATTATTTGCTGGATGGAAATCCCATGTTATGATCGCGATCAAATCTAGTTTTTATAAAAAAATTTTTTTTTTTCTTTTGATGTAATTTTGACCTGGCATTGCTCCATGAAGAATTGACAACTTGCTGTCCATAGAAATTGTCAGATCAGCAGTGCCGAAAAATGTTTTCGTCAAAATACGTTAATTATAACAACTCTATAACTTGTAATATTTACTAATTTTCGGACTAACGGGCCTTCGGACTATTGGGCCTTCGGACTATTGGGCCTTCGGACTAACGGGCCTTCGGACTATTGGGCCTTCGGACTAACGGGCCTTCGGACTATTGGGCCGTAGGGATATAAGGGTGTCACCCTTGTGATAGCTTTACCAAGGTCAATGTGATATATTACATGCTCAAAGGACCATAAAGGAATTTTAGTTTCCTCTACCGACAGATTTATCACAACATGGTCGACACCGCTGGATGTTTGCAGCACAAAATTTTGATGTTAAAATTATTAAAAAATCTAGGGAATGTTACATGTAATAATGTGATACAATTATCTTATATCAGTGTCCTTTCCATTGTATGATACTCGACTCTAAATTTAAATTTTGTCAGCTTTCACAAAAGTAAAAGATTCTTTGACCCCTTTCATAAAATGATATAAAATAAACACTCATTTATGTTAAGATCTTAGCTAGATGTGTAGGTTAATCAAGATTTATTCATTTTCTATTACAGTATATCTATGCGATTTAGCTGGGCTTAGTTGGGTTATATACAAGCGGTTGGTTCTTTCAATGATCATCAAGGCTATATTCAAACGAACTGACGTGCTGAACTGTCCAACTCACGTATGCCTGCCGGATTGATCGACTTTTGGTAGACATTATTGGCCCCGTTCATCAGATCATTCGCCATGATGTTAAACATATTACCTGGCATTGACCCTACAAAGGAACTGTTAATGATATAACGGTCCACAAGTTATCACCAGGGGTTATATACGTTCAGACTTTAAAACATAACGCAAAGATAATGCTTTTCATCACGATTAAATCTTTCACTTGGTGATAATTCAATATATACTTTATACTTTAGAAATCCATTTTCTGACAAATGGTATTTTTTCACTATTAAAAACAGGAACAGACGATTAAATATTTTTCTTCAGTTACAAAAGTTACTTACTTTACACCATTACCACCATTGAAAAGTTTGAGCTTCTAATTTTACTTCAAGTTAAAGATATGAAAAATAATTAATTGCATCCCGAAAAAATTCCGTGTCACTATATCCTATATGGAAGGAAGTACTGATTGCGCATGCATCAAAGGCGAAATAAAGCATTTTATATGATTTTTTGTGTTAATTAGACATATATATACATGATCAAACACCAATTATTGTTCAACTAATGAATATCATTTATGCTTTGTCGGCGGTGGATACTATACTTTAACATTAGAAATGCATTTTCATTATCCCATAAATACAAAATATGAAAATAATCACCCTCGAAACTCCACCAGTGGTTACTATTGCTGTTGTTATGTCCACCCCTGGAATATGTCATAGTAAAACTGAAGGTAGTTATAGTTTAGTTCTTTGATGTACTTAAACAGAATCGAATAACGGTACACTGTGGTTGACTGTGTGGCTTTGAAGTTGAGCGTCGCTCTCTCTGTGATCTTCAAAGAAAGTCTCATTCAGGCCTGTGATTTGTCAATATAGTTCTCCTGAACCGTTTCTAGTTTTACTATGAGATAGTCCATGGATGCATATGCCATCAGTGATAGTAACCCCTGGAGTAATGGGGATGGAATACTATATACATGTATGATGTCATGCTTCTTAAAGTTATATGTGTCGTATTTTTCATACTCATGAATCAAGAAGAGTTCTTAATATGCTATTCACCATCAAAAGTTACCATCACTTTTGAAAATTAAAAATCCTTATAATACGTAGAATAGGTTTTGATTTAACGAATAAGAGCTGAAAAAGATTTTGGCAGAACTTACAAAAATTATTCAATTAGCATCTATAATGCAGTGAAATGAGTACATACGATCAGACTATGGGAAAAAATGTCGTCATTTTTTTCGCCCAGTTAAGACACATATATATACCTTTAATAAAATATAAGTCCAGTTCTTTAACCGCCACCCACCAAACCCCATCCACCCTTTCCCTGTCAGTATATCCTCAATAGAAAGCATATAATAATTACTTTACAAAAATAATAATGTTTGCCTATGTGTTACAAACACTACTGTAAGGATGATGGATAATTACCAGCTCTAGTAAACGACAGGAACCTTTCCTTAACTGTCTCGCCTCTCCGTGTGTCGGTAATGTCCACATCTAACCATACACAAGCATTGTCCATCTCTGGAATGCCATCCTCAGAATGTCCGAGTACAAACTGAATACCAATTTAGTCGACGAGTTTAGACCCAAGTAATTAGACATTGAATGAATCATAAATACGACAATTTTGCCCCAAATTCGAAGAGTTTGATATCATTATTTTTCTTTAAAAATATTTTTCGTAAGCTTAGCGCGCAATTGTTGAGTCCTGGTAAATTTACGTTCTAGAAAGTACAATTTACTGGGTCTCAATTGTTTAATTAGTTTTGAGATTCTCCAGAAATAGAAATGAATAAAAATAACCAAAAATTGATTACTAGAGTGAATGTATAGCGACTCCAACACCTTCTGTAAAATGATTAGAAAACCACTGATAACCAAACCCAGTATAACGATGTATAATATTTTTAGGCCACATGGTAGTTAGAAATATTGAAATCTATGAAAAAAACCCAAAAAACAAGAGAGGCTGTGGCCATTTTCTCGGTATGCTCGGTGTGAACCAAGACTGTTGAGATATGAAACCTTCAAGAACCGCACAGACTCGATTATAACAGCTGAAATCTCAATAGTTCCGTTAATACTAAAAGCAGGCAGTTAGCTCCAACAAAGATTTATATATAATCCAATAATAGGTGTCTGGCTTTTCCCCCCAGATGTACACTGTGAGTATGATATGAGTGAAAGAACCTGAAATACAACATAATGAAATCATAAATCATATGCGTCTGGTATACTAATGCACTAAATAAACTGAAACCATTAACTTACGTAACTTACCGTATCTGTGTCCGGGTCCTAACTTACCGTATCTGTGTCCGGGTCCTGACTTACCGTATCTGTCTCTTGGTTCTAACTTACCGTATCTGTCTCCGGGTCCTGACTAGCCGTATCTGTCTCCGGGTCCTAACTTACCGTATCTGTCTCCGGGTCCTGACTAGCCGTATCTGTCTCCAGGTCCTAACTTACCGTATCTGTCTTCGGGTACGTCTCGGACTATTACTTACCGTATATCTGTTTCCGGGTCCTGACTTACCGTATCTGTCTCCGGTCCTGGTTATCAATTTACCGTATCTGTCTCCGATCGTCTCGGTCCTCACTTACCGTATCTGTTTCTGGGTCCTGACTTACCGTATATGTCTCCTGGTTTCAATTTACCGTATCTGTCTCCGGGTCCTAACTTACCGTATCTGTCTCCGGGTCTTAACTTACCATATCTGTCTCCGGGACCTAACTTTCCGTATCTGTCTCCGAGTCCTTACTTACCGAATCCATCTCCGGGTCCTTACTTACCGTATCTGTCTCCGGGTCCTAACTTACCGTATCTGTCTCCGGGTCCTAGCTTACCGTATCTGTCTCCGAGTCCTAGCTTACCGTATCTGTCTCCGAGTCCTAATTTACCATATCTGTCTCCGGGACCTAACTTACTGTATCTGTCTCTGGGTTCTATCTTACCGCATCTATCTCCAGGTCCTAACTTACCGTTTCTGTCTCGGGGTCCAAACTTACCGTATCTATCTCCGGGTCCTAACTTACCGTTTCTGTCTCGGGGTCCAAATTTACCGTTTCTGTCCACAGGAACCTGGCACGATTTTTTTGAAACTAACAGTATTCATATATATATATATTATAGTATCAAGGGTATGAACTCGACGGTCTAGAAAAACTGACCTATTTTTTTAAAAACGTTGATTATTTTAATAAATGGGTTCTATACAACATTGACGGATATCTTACCTTAAAGAGAAATAATTTATATTTCCATTAAGTGCTTGATGAATAAAATTGGCCAAGTATTGACGAATTTATGGCTTGATGAATCGGTAAATTTACGAAAAAATTGCTAGGTAGACATTTCCCTGTCCGGTCGAAATGTCGTCTCGGCACTAATGGGTACCTCAAAAACCAAGCCAAAATCACAAAATCTACGCTTGTGGTGGTAAACAGTACCCATAACTGTATTCATCCACAATCTCCTTTGGAGGTGTCATGACCCGTACTTTGTAAAAACTCCATTTAAACATCGTGTAGCTCTGTTACATTAACCGTCACAGACATTTCATTTGTTTTTCGGAACGCTTCTCGAGTTTACCCACAAGCACAACACTACATAATTTGCATAATGTAGTCACGATATGTAAAGTCGAGGAGCGTTCCGAGAGAAAAAATGAACATGGCGGTGACGGTTAAAGTAAGTGAGCTTACACAGACTCGAAAATAGAGTTTCTACAAAGTACGGGTCATGACACCTCCAAAGGAGATTGTGGATGAACACAGTTATGGGTACTGTTTACCACCACAAGCGTATATTTTGTGATTTTGGCTTGGTGTTTGAGTTACCCATTAGAGCCGAGACGATATTTCGACCGGACAGGGAAATGTCTACCTAGCATATTTGACGTAAATTTCCTGATTCATCAAGCCATAACTTCGTCAATACTTGACCAATTTTGTTCATCAAGCACTCAATGGAAAGATAAATTATTTCTCTTTAATGTAAGATATCCGTCAATGTTGTATAGAACCAATTTATTAAAATAATCAAGGTTTTAAAAAAAATAGGTCCGTTTTTTTCGACCGCCGAGTTCATACCCTTGATACTATAATATATATATATATATATGTATACTATTGGTTAAAAATTTTCGTGCCAGGTCCCTGTGTTTCTGTCTCGGGGTCCAAACTTACCGTTTCTGTCTCGGGGTCCTCATCTACTGTATCTGTCCCCGGTTCCTAGCTTACCTTATCTGTCTCCGTGTCATAACTTACCGTATCTGTCTCCGAGTCCCTGACATAAATATCTGTACAGCCATTTGATTGAGGATAAATTTGACTCCCGACAGTTGAGGACGCTGCTTCCACAGTAGAATTGTTGCCATATAAGGCAGTTAATTCTGGCTCCAAGTTGAAGAGAAAGAGCTAGAAATGAAGTAATATATTTGGATTTTATGATTGTCTGATTTAAATATCCCAAAATGTAAATTTCTTCTTTTTTTTTAAATTAAAGTTTCTTGATTGCTGTAATGGAAGCACATTTCTGATGGATATTATATTGATATAATATTTTTTTTCATTTTTATAATTGCCCGTTGTAAAGATGCTCCATCGCCGACAGAGCATAAATGATATTCATCATTTTAACAATAACTGATGTTTAATCGTGGAGATGTGCATGCATGTCTAATTAAAACAACAAGAGATCCCCGATGGATCTTGGCGCCCATCAAAGAATGATCTACGTCTGACAATGGAAAGATGGATCTTTTCTCTGCTTTTCAAACGTTTACTACAAATTTCATATAAAATTTGAGAAAGATTCTTTCATTACTTTATGAGATATATCGCAGTAACAAACTTCAATTATCAAAATCCAAGATGATTACCTGTCGACCACCTTGTTCATCGATTGGTCCAAAAATGCAATATGCACCACTAAGTTCCTAGGGGGACATAAATATCAAATTTAAGACAGATCGCTTCAGTTCTTTCTAAGAAATAGCGGTAACAATAATAAAAATCAAAGATGACAGCCTGTCGGCCATCTTGTTCACCGATCGGTCTGAAAATGCAAAATGCACAACTAGGGTTTGGTTTTAATGGTTTAACGTACTATTAACAGCCAAGGTCATGCAAGGACGTGCCAGGTTTGTTGGTGGAGGAAAGCCGGAGTACCCGGAGAAAAACCACCGGCCAGCGGTCAGTATCTGGCAACTGCCCCACATGGGATTCGAACTCGCAACCAATAGGTGGAGGGCTTGTGGTAATAAGTCGAGACATCTTAACCACTCGGCCAGCGCGGTCCCTAAACTAGGGACCTAGGGGAACCTGCACATGAGATTTGAGACAAATCCATTATGTACTTTCTGAGAAATAGTGGTAACAAAACTTCAATTGACAAAATCCAATATGGCGTCCTGTCGGCCATCTTGTTCACCGATCCGTCCGATTATGTAATATGCACAACAACTCCCCAAGGGGAATCTGCACAGGAAATTTGAGACATATCCTTTAAGTACTTTTTAAGAAATAGCGGTAACAAACTTCAATTGTCAAAGTCTAAGATGGCTGCCTGGCGGCCATCTTGTTGACCGTACAATTTAGAATCATGGCAAATAAATGTTTTTGAACCTTTTCAAAGTCTACACCAGCGCCGTCAGCGGTTCCTTCTAACTCCCTCCGATAAAGTGGATAGTGTGACGTCACAGCGTTGAGGAATGTTTGGTAGGTTTGCTTGCCCTCGGTAGAATTTGTGTATTGTTTTAGAATGTTGAAATGTTCCTCCATGTCCTTCAGATATTCGCAGATTTCTTTTTTCATGCATTTCCCCTAGAATGATAATTTACCACAAAACAAATACAATGTAAGAACTAGATTTGATCGCGATCAAAACACGGGATTTCCATCCACCAAAATAATCATGTTATAGACCAGACGATCACTTTGATACGTTTTCTCTCCGCATCAAATCGAAGTATATGTAATAACCGAACGAACGGTTGAAAGTACGGAAAAAAGCACGCCAGTAAAAAAGGAAATCAATAACAACCGAACGAAAAGGGCAAACTAATAAAAAAGAAAGAACAAACTTACGAATAAAATTATATACAATGTATCTAGTTGTACACGGAATTCAACGTGTCCTTCCTTCCATCCGTCTATTATTCTGTCTGCGCACACGTCCTTACATTTAGGACAGACTGCATATGACACGAACATACTTTTAGATATGATTTTATTAACTCAGGCAGACAAACAGACAAACACACGAACAAATGACACTTGACGGACAGATGGATGGAAAGGCAGACACGATACGATGTTTACAATTTGCACACATGGACGAACAAACATCTAGATTTCGACGCATATACTGCAGACAATGACCAATGAACTTTCCATCGATTTTGCTACCTGCTGGGTATAGATAGTGCACATACCTGTAGTTTAGTTGATGTTATCACTTAAAAAGGTCTTTAAGTTTAATACAAGAGGCCCATGGGCCCTACCAGTCACCCGATATTTAATACAAATTAGTTATGTAATTTACTATCCAACTGATGTCTTTTGTTCAATAGATAGGAACATACATCAAATAGGTCTACACACAAAGTTTCATTAAGCTTGGTGCATATTTACTCACGTTACCGTGTCCACAACACAATAACTCCGTAAACAAGTTATCTTAGAGTGGAATCAAGCTTATTTTCAGACCTGTTAAGATATTTCCAATGCTAGCTATATAGTCTATATGCAAAGTTTCATAAGCTCGGATCATATTTACTCAAGTTATCATGTTCACAAGATTCAATAATTATAATTGCAAAGGACAATAGCTCCGTAAGTTACAATTAAATCAAGCTATTTTTCAAACTCGAGATCTTTCCAATGTCAGTCAGAGTCTACATACAAAGTTTCATTAAGCTCGGTGAATATTTTTTTCAAGTTCACAAGGTCCAATAATATTTTAGTGTAAAGGGCAATAAATCCATGAATTACCGTCGAATCAAGCTGATTTTCAAAGTCGTCCGAGATCTTATCAGTGTTAGTCTACATAAAAAGTTGCATTAAGCTTGGTTGATACTTACTAAAGTTACCGCGTTCACAGGGACTGATAGTAATTATTAGTGCAAAGGGCAATAACTTCGTAAATTAATGAAATTTTCGAAATCCTCCGAAGGCGTCCTATGTTAATCTGCACACAAAGTTTCATTAAGCGCGGTTTTTATTTACTCAAGTTATCGTGTCCATAAGAAAATGTTAACGGACGACGGACGACGCACGACGCACGACGGACGACGCCGGACAAACGACAATCGCAATAGGTCACCATGACCTATGATCAGGTGACCCGAAATTGTTGTTCAAATTACATTTTAACTGATTTGATGAAACAAAATCAACTGATTGGATCACAGCCCGTCGTGTGAAACATATGTGTGCATCGAACGGATCACTGCCTATGATGGGATATTAAAATATACGATATCTATTATTAAAATCTCAACATTTTGTGTGATTTATGTGAAATGAAGCCGCCCCATTAGTATAAACAAGTTCTGTTTTATATGTGGTTATTAACACGTAACAATGCGCGTCTCAGTGGCGGCCAGATCTAACAGCATAAGAACAACGATGTATATGTTAATATTATGAAAAGGTGAAAACATATCTTTTTGTAAACTTAGTCCTACAATAAAAATGACGTTGCTAACTACCGTCAGAAATAAATTACAATGTATACAATATTAGATATGAAGCCATCCTGACAAGGATTATTCAAAAGATACAACGAAGTCCTTATGGACATATACACAGGTAAACAGTGGCTGTTTCTTTTCACATAAATTGAACAAAGTGTTGATATTTTATTCATAGATTTGGTATATATCGCCACATTCCATCTTAGGCAGTGATCCGATCAATGCACACGATACAGTGATGCAGCAGTTTTATAAAAATGTATAATAAGAAGAAAAATTTTTAAAAACTAGAAAAAGTGTAAGTGACAACATCAACTAAACCCTAAGTATGTGCACCGTCTAGACCAAGTCGAAATCGACGGAAAGTTAGTCGGTTATTGTCTACGATTTATGAGTTGAAGTCCAGATGTCCCAAACGTGTCAAAATTGTCCCTTTTAAAAACTCTTTTACTGTACATTAATCTTTCAAACAGCGGGTTAACTGTGATGAAACGTAAAGATGGACAACCAAGAAAATTAAAAAGACCCTAGATCATTTTAGCCGGGCTTTTTTCATAACCTTAATTTTATCTTAAATTTAAATCCTTATTTTAACTGCGTTTCGTAGAGGATCGGGCAACCTCTCACATAAGATCACGCTCTGATGTCTTTGTTAATTGACCAATCATAGTACTACTTCAATTTTCTTAACGACGACAAATCAATTTGCAGGAACTGTCATAATTATTTTCTTGTTGGTAGTCAGTTTTCCCAAAGTGCACACAACATATCTATATGCATATGCATGCTGTCACGAGATGTCGTTTTAAGATGTATTTAGGTGAACATAATGAATTTGACTTTAAGCTTGATGTAGTTATTTTACTGTCCTATCTGACCTTTGTTTAACTCGTAGGCACGGAACAATGGAAAATTAAGAAATTGAAAGCTTGTTTTTTTTTTCATTTGTGGGTGTTTGTGTTTATTATTCTGTATTTGCGAACGAACTGTCAACGATCATGTAATGTATTTAGGCTGTTACGTATCTACAACTGATGATTTGTACAGTTACTCCATGCTTTGTTTCAGAGAAGAAGCCGTATTAGCTCACCTTGATTTTTTTTTACATTTCAAAATCATGTTTGTTCCTTGTGTGTTAGGATTAAACTCCTCTGAAGAAAATAAAACAAAGAATAGAGTAAAACTCTGGTACTGTGCTATAAGTAATTTTTTCATCACTCGGACGTAAATTTAACTTGTGTTTACATGCTGCAGTTTTTAGTGTTACGGATATGATTTTGATTGCACAACACAGTGGAGACCAAACGTCAATTGCGTTCAATTAGACAATCGTGGTAACGAACAATGCTGTTACGTATTCATTTCCGCAAATCGATCACAGTCTTATATTGCAATATACTCTAACTCTTAAAAAAAAAAAAAAAAAAAAAAAGAATCTCTTTGCCGGTTTCATTTTTCTTTGAAAAGTGAACAATGGAATGTTTCGAACTACCAGGTCAGCAAGAACAAAATATTTTAACCGATGCATCATTTTCAACATATATATTTTTTTAAATTATAAATAATAGCAAGTAATTGTTGTAGCATACATACCAGCTCGTAGCCAACATCATAATGACTTCCGGTCAGTTTGAGACAGGTAATTGAGCTCGGAATTCTCGGAAATTCTTCCATTGTGCTGTCTACGTTCAACTGATCACCTGGAAAAAAACTAGCCACGATCTTAAATAAACGGAGTTATGAGGATTGAATAATATTTTCGTCATCGTATCCATTCAAAAACTTATACCAAAAACTTAAAAACATGAACTATTTCATAAACAATTGATGCCATTATCATATGTAAAAATAAATAAGATGTAGGAAAAATAATATGGAAACACTACACATCACAATGTGGTGATTTAGCGTATAAAATATGTCTAACTACATACCCTCTTGCCTGCAATACCTCACTTGCGTACATTCTAATTGTACTAAAGTCGTGACTCATCCTGATATGACATGCACAAAGCGAAACGTTCTACATTTATTTCACTCAGCGTATTTTCGCCTTTTAAATAGAGGTGTAACGATACACTGACGTCTCGATACGATATGTTTCTGCTATTGTTGAGCACACAAATATATTTTCATGGTACTTTCGAGGTATTCTGATCAAAATGGACCTTTTCGACTGGATAAGGGAAGAGTTAATACGTCAACATAGGAGGAGTCCAGTGGAACGAACACCTGGAAATAAAATCCCATGTGGAACCGTTGATATAATGAATCGCTTATCGGGATTCTCCATTAGACAAATTTATTTTTCATTAACAAAGATAAATGCGGTGTTTGACGTACTATTTCAAATATTTTTACCTATCGGAAACCTATCAATGCTAACGTACATGTATATGGTTCACGTAATGTGTCATTATAGTAATGTATATTTTTAGAATCTGTTTCAAATTTGATATTCATATAGCTTATCGTTATCAAGGTCATGATCGAAATACCCATAATGCCATGAATAATTGTCAATGAGCAGCGGGCTATAAAAGTACATGTACAATTATTGTAAACTTCCATGGCTATATAATTTCGCGATGTTCATTTCAAACGCGAAGATTAACAGACGTAGATTTAAAAACAGAATGGAAATTTCGATTATTATATATGATGTAGATATCAATTTGCGGAAATATTTTTTAAATTATTTTTTTGCGAAAGAAATTTGGTTTACTGTACGAAAATAGCTTCAGTTTGAATGTACCGGCAAATTATTCAGCAAAACATGTAGCAAAGATTATATCAATAAATCATTTGAGTCATTCGTTGTTGCAAACGGATGGTCCAAGCCAAATAAAATCTTTACTTTCGTGTCTTTGACTACCTCGACAGTATATCGTCATTGTTATGATAGACTAATATAATGCTGAAGAAATGAACTTTCTCTAGTATTCCAAAGACGATGTACAGATTGACTAACGCCAAACGTCAGCTAGACGTGACCCTGGTATTTGATGAAGTTTGGCAGTAACAAAACCGTGAACGGATTATTTTCAGAATCTGTCCTCATCTCTGATGTCAACTAAAGATGCACGTTTTTTATTTGAAAGGAACCATCGTTGATTTGGCGCAAAGATAAGAATCGAATCCGTTTGAAATATAGTTTAACCTTCAAGATATCTAATATAATGTACAGTATATTTGAAAGATATACATATAAAGAAAAGGCATGTAAGCCTTTATAGTTTGATATTTGAATTTGATATAATGATATTTTGGTCTATTGTTTCTACATCGTTCATGTAGATATATGTTTGGGTATCAATACCATAGGATTTTATAAAACCAAATTAGATCAAAATGAGTAAACCTACAACTTCCATTTTAGATTGATTCAGGGCTGATATGACATGGTTTGACTAAGGTAGTATATGCGTTATGAGTTATAAGAATACATATGTAGGCGACTTTTAGGTTTGATATCCTCTTTCCTATGTCACTTTTAACGAAAAAGACACAGCCAAATACAACAAAAGGAAATATCTTATTATATTATATTATAAAGAAATTATGAGATATCTGAAAAAGGATATAGCAATGTATATCTTAATAAAATTGATGTTATTGGTATATGTATTATCTTATCAAACATCTCATCCTCCTTACTCCATGGTTTATCATCACTGTCGTTATATCATAACCTAGAGTATGTCCTATTAAACATGAAACCGCTGTGTGTGACAAAAAATGAGCAGGTAGTTTGATGTACATCAAAACACCATAATAGCGGTACATTGTACGGCTTTGAAAATGAGCATCGCTCTCTGTAAATCATTAAGGAAGTCTCTGCAGGTCTGTTATTAGTCAGTTCTGTAATGACATAATCCAGAGGTAGATGTTACGACAACGAGAGTAAACCATTGAGTATCGGGGATTCATCGGACCTTTCCCTACCATGAGGGTAGGGCAGGGGAATCTCTACCCAAGGAAGAGATTCACGGCGGAAATTTCTATATTGTTTAGACAGCATTCAGCATTGAAAAAGTATCTGATATAGTTTAAGAACGTTAAAATTTAAATTCAACGACTAGATATCTACTCGCGTAATGTGAAGTTCCAAACTATATGCTGACGTCATGGCGAGTGTGCGGAAAAAAAACCCCTGAGCGTTTGCTTCAAAAGACAATTTGACGTTTCAGCATCCAATACAGTCTAATGGTATGTAAAGTTGTTTCCCACCAATCCATAATTAATATTGTTTGATATTTACCATTTGTATAGCAGATTAGAGGTAAGTCATTCCAAAAAACAGTTGTTGGAATTAACTACGGCAGGCAATCCAGTTTAAAAGTGCAATTATTTCTGTCCGATGGGGTAGAAACCTATATCTTTATAGTTGGGCCTGCGTATTCATGCATTTTCATTCTCCGATACATGACACATTTTTGTATACTTTTCAATTATTCCTAACCTTCAGTAATTCAAAACAGTTGATTCACTGTTCATTACTTATACTACAAATGACTTCACAAACGTTGGCATTAAAAGTAATATATGTCTTTAGAAAACAATATTTGATCAGCAAATTATCATGGAAAAAATCTCGGAAAACAGCAACGTAGGGTTGATTCCAAGAAGTTATCTGTTTTGACGATTTTAAAGTCCCGTAACTCTTACAAATATTATTATGACCAGTATCAAACCCATCCTAGACCTAATTGATATAAAGCAATATTCAAAATTTGTATAAAATCGGATAATAAATATTTAAGTAATGGCACGGAAATCAAGAAGTTATCTGTTGTGACGATTTTAAAGTCCCGTAAATTTTGCAAATATTGACGGATTTTGACCAGTATCAAACCCATCCGAGATCTCGTTTATATAACGCAATACACCAAATATGATTGAAATCGGATAATATAAACACTTAATTTATCGCACGGAAATCTTTTCTCGGACGACGCCATCAAAGTGATACCTAGCTACATTTAAACAGGTTTAAATTACATGGCAGGAGACACAAAAATTAGGATATTTCTCACTCAGAACTCATCGTCTTATAACGAGGCCTGATGTGTTCCGATTGCAGTTAGCCTTAGACTGGATTACCTGCCTTCAGGACCGGTCCCACCGGCGTTTAGGAAGATTTTGGAATGAATTGCGCACAAAATTGGCTGATATTCGCTGAACATAGGCAATATTCGTGAATCGCACTTGTATCTGTCTCTCAACATTCGCACACGTCCGCAATTATCCGCAATGGTATGTTTTTCCGTTCCCAGGATTTTTGAACTGCACAAAATATTGATTGCGGAAATCATTCGCATTAGATACGCTATTCGTACGCAATACATACTCAATACATGCTTACTATACGCGCTGTATATCTGCTGCTATTCGTTGATATCCGCAACTGACTGGGATTTGCGGCTTTATAGCGAACTGGGACAGTGTGTAAAATGAGTGTATAGCGTACCTATCACGTTGACATCACGAATTAAAATAATTTGTAGCGAACGCATATTGAGGTCAGCGTTTGTATTGCGTGTTTTGCATTTTATTTGAGAATAATTTGCGAATGTATAACAAACGTGTTGCGTAAACCAAAACTACTGTATAAATATGGCAAAAATCGACATATTTGTCTATTATTTCCTGTCCGTCGATTTGTTTGTTTGTTTGATTAATTTACGTCCTATTACCAGCTATGGTCATGTAAGGACGGCCTCCCATGTATGCGGTGTGTTGCATGTATGTTGTGTGAGGTGCGTGTTTTGGGAGACTGCGGTATATTCATGTTGTGTCTTCTTGTATAGTGGAACCGTTGCCCTTTTTATAGTGCTACACCACTGAAGCATGAAGCCGAGACACCAAGCAACACACCCCACCCGGTCACATTATACTGACAACAGGCGACCAGTCGTCCCACTCCCTGTATGCTGAGCGCCAAGCAGGAGCAGAAACTACCACTTTTATAGACTTTGGTGTGTCTCGGCCAGGGGACAGAACCAGAGCCTTCCTCACAGGGGCGAACGCTCAACTCAAGGCCAAAAGTGAGGCGTTGCCAAGGGAGGTATTAGGAAAGATCAAGTCAGTTGGGAAGAAGAGAAAAGATAAGATCCTAAATTTAGTCCCCTTTTACGATCATGCTGTAGGGGCAGCAGGTACAATTCTAACGCCCTACCTGCAGGCGTCGAGAAGTACAGGTGTAATAATGGGTCATCGGCAATAATACCAATGCAGCGTAACAATGGTATCCAACAACATATTAATCTACTTGTTCAAGTCATTAAATTGTTTCAAAGACAGAAAAGAAAAAGTTGTCTGCTATGATTTGAATTTGAAACAGACTGGACCTTCTTTGTATCTAGAGGAGGTAGGATGAAAGTTGCAGCTTGCTTACCTTTGTTGCAGTCGTGTTGTTGTGAAAAGCGATACCGAAAGGCCCGAGCGCGCTTCTTTTACCTCCGTAATTCAGATGCCCTACATGCGCAATACAACAGTTCTTTCCGCTACATCTGCGCAATGCATTATTAATAGATTCGTAATATTTCCGTAACAATCGCAATACTTCCGATCTATTTCCTCAATATATGCGTTATATATTCGTAATTGTTTGTTATGTATCCGCATTGTTGGATAATCTTACCGATTGTACAACTCACGGGAGAGCGTTCGTTATCGTATTCGCTTTTACTCGTGAAATGTCCGCATTTGTTCGCAATAAATTCGCAGAATGTTATTAATATGTCCGTAATTTATACTTGAAAATTTGTTATTTTACGCCATTTTTGTTGCGGATGACAACGAACGGCCAAAATTTATAAACTAAATCCATCCGTAATTAATCCGCTCTTCAGAAGGACATGGCATTTAGTACCAATTCTCTCCGCTAGGAGGCGCTCATAAATACTATTTATATTTGTATTTTCGGAGCGAAGCCTAGCGGAGAGTAGAAAAGCTACGGCAGGCAATCCAGTCTACAGTCAGCCTTGGCATTTTTCATCACTAGTATTGTTTTCACGTGCTTTTAGCTCTAACGAACTAGTCCAAGTACAAAGTATGTTAAAGTTAGCATGCCAATACATTGCAACTGTGATGCAGCTGAACAAAAGTAACTTGATGAATTGTTAGTATGCGTAAAAACTAACTATACATGTACATGTATTTATAATTGACATTATGTAATTTGTTGAGCTACTTGTTGACCAGATTTGGCTTTATAAATGCATGAACGTTGATGTTCTTCTGACATTTAACCTTTTGTCCTGAAAAATAATTTTGTATACTTTACAAATTTTCCAAGTAACCCAGTAGTATACTACCAGTAAGAGGTATAGTTAGTTATAATATATACTAACACATTTAATCAAGTTACTTTTTGATTTGCACGCAATATAGTACATTTACATTGTATGAAGGATATCACTATACACTGAAAATGACATTTTTGAATCAATATCAGTTCAAACTGTAAAGATATAAATAATTATATACATAAAAATAAGATATATGATGCATTATACGACTGAAATCACAACAAAGTCTTTTTTAAGATACTTGAAAGGGTCTTAATATGCTACTAACACTTTGAATTAGTTCATTAAAAAGGTAATGCTTACAGTTCAGTTGGAGCGTGTGTGGTGAGTACATCATGTTAATGTAGGTCTAAATAGTCGATTTTATTTTGCACACCGCTTGCATTTTTTTATCATTGAAAGTACATTTAGAGCGTGGCCATATGGTATAAAGCGTACGTTCCCAGAAAAAAACCCTCGAAAAGTGCATGATATATGCAATTAGTATCTAATTATTTCGTGATATTGATGATACGGTAGCGATTTTCGTATTATAAGTTTATAATTTGAGAAAGCAATATACTTAGATAAAATGAAAAAAAAAAAAATGAAAAAAACCCAAACGATAAGCTATTATCGCAAACGTCACACTGAACACAATGTCGGCAATAGCTGGACACCATTCATACAGTGTAAATAAAATTTGTTATATAAAGTGAAGGAAAATTGAAGATTTCAAATGTTTTCCTGTAATGTGTTTAGTACTTTTCTTGGACTTTTGGTGTGTAATGTACTGGATATTTTAGGACTATAAAACTTCCTGTCCCTAGTCTTTGCTTGGAATGCTACTTTCAAGTTGTACACGAAGCCATGGGATCAAATTATTATGTAAGTTTCACAATAGTGACACGCTTCTCGTAGCAAATAACTCGAACTTTGAAAGTGATTGGCAATTGCCTTTTCCAAGTAGAGAGCATCTCAAATAATGTTGACATTATCTTAAGATATAATTACAGGCTATGAGTAGCAATACGTAAAGTATTGAATTATATTTACATTTACATTTTCTTTTTGCTATAAAACCTTGCTTACCAACTGTGAAGTCGGTTCACGGGCACGAATAAATACACCGGAACACTAACTTCCGCAAGTACAGTAGTGTTAATGTGCATCATATTTGGATTTTTCGGGATGAAAATATGTTCGTTTGTGGATTTTCATCACAGAAGAACCAGAGAGTCATTTCTTTTCCAGTTCAGTACTCTTTTCCTTGCCCAACAGGCTAACCTGATGGCCGTTTCTTTCCAGTTCAGTACTCGTTTCCTTGCCCAACAGACGTACATGATGGTCGTTTCTTTCCAGTCATTGCCCACCAGACGAGTCTGATGGCCGTTTCCTTTCCAGTTCATTACTCGTTTCCTTGCCATAAAGAAGAACCTGATGGCCGTTGTTTTTTTTCAATTCGGTAATCGTTTCCTTGGCTACAGTAGAACCTGATGGCCGTTTCTTTTCCAGTTCAGTACTCATTTCCCTGTCCTACAGAAGAACCTGATGACCGTTTCTTTCCAGTTCAGTACTCGCTTCCTTGCCCATCAGACAAACCTGATGGCCGTTTATTTTCCAGTTTAGTACTCGTTTCCTTGGCCTACAGAAGAACCTGATGGTCATTTCTTTTCCAGTGCAGTATCCGTTTCCTTGTCCAACAAACGAACCTGATGGCCGTCTTTTCCAGTTATCGCCAAATAGACGAACCTGGTGGTCGTTTCCTTTCCAGTTCAGTACTCGTTTCCTTACCATAAAGAAGAACCTGATTGCCGTTTTTACCAGTACAGTTCTCGTTCCCTTGCCTACAGAAGAACCTGATGGTCGTTTCTTTTCCAGTTCAGTACTCGTTTCCTTGTTATAAAGAAGAAATTGATGGATTTTTCTTTCCAATTCAGTACTCGTTTCCTTGCCCTAAAGAAGAACCTGATGGCCATTGTTTTTTCAATTCGGTACTCGTTTCCTTGCCTACTGAAGAACCTGATGGCAGTTTCTTTTCCAGTTCATCATTCGTTTCCTTGTCCTATAGAAGAACTTGACCGTTTCTTGACAGTTCAGTAATCGTTTCCTTGCCCAACAGAAGAACCTGATGGCCGTTTCTTTCCGATTCAGTACTCGTTTCCTTACCCTAAAGAACCTGATGGCCGTTGTTTTTTTCAATTCGGTACTCGTTTCCTTGTCCTACAGAAGAACCTGATGACCGTTTCTTGACATATCAGTACTTGTTTCCTTGCCCAACAGAAGAACTTGATGGCCGTTTCTTTCCAGTTCAGTACTCGTTTCCTTGCCCAACAGACGTACCTGATGGTCGTTTATTTCCAGTCATTGCCCAACAGACGAAACTGATGGTCGTTTCCTTTCCAGTTCATTACCCTTAGTTTCCTTACCCTAAAGAAGAACCTGATGGCCGTTGTTTTTTTAATTCGGTAATCGTTTCCTTGCCTACAGTAGAACCTAATGGCCGTTTCTTTTCCAGTTCAGTACTTGTTTCCTTGTCCTACAGAAGAACCTGATGGCCGTTTCTTTCCAGTTCAGTACTAGTTTCCTTGCCCATCAGATAAACCTGATGGCCGTTTAATTTTCCAGTTTAGTACTCGTTTCCTTGGCCTACAGAAGAACCTGATGGTCATTTCTTTTCCAGTTCAGTATCCGTTTCCTTGCCCAACAAACGAACCTGATGGCTTTTCCTTTCCAGTTATCGCCAAATAGACGAACCTGATGGCCGTTTCCTTTCCAGTTCAGTACTCGTTTCCTTGCCATAAAGAAGAACCTGATGGCCGTTTTTTCCCAGTTCAGTACTCGTTCCCTTGCCTACAGAAGAACCTGATGGTCGTTACTTTTCCAGTTCAGTACTCGTTTCCTTGTCCTACAGAAGAACTGGATGGCCGTTTCTTTCAAATTCAGTACTCGTTTCCTTGCCCTAAAGAACTTGATGGCCGTTTCTTTCCAATTTGGTACTCGTTCCCTTGCCTACAGAAGAACCTGATGGCCGTTGATGGTCGTTACTTTTCCAGTTCAGTACTCGTTTCCTTGTCCTACAGAAGAACCAGATGACCGTTTCTTGACAGTTCAGTAATTGTTTCCTTGCCCAACAGAAGAACTTGATGGCCGTTTCTTTCCAGTTCAGTACTCTTTTCCTTGCCCAACAAACGCACCTGATGGCCGTTTCTTTTCCAGTTCAGTACTTGTTTCCTTGCCCAACCGAACAACCTGATGGTCGTTTCTTTTCCAGTTCAGTACTCGTTTCCTTGCCCAACAGACAAACCTGATGGCCGTTTCTGTACCAGTTCAGTGTTTGTTCGTTTCCTCGTCTAACAGACAATCGTTCTGATGGTTGTTTCTTTTCCAGTTGAGTATTTGTTCGGTTCCTTGACTATCACACGAACCTGAGGGTTGTTTCTTTTCTAGTTCACTATTTGTGCCACAAAATGACTGCTTCGTGTTCACGGTGTGAACTAGTTTGAAAGAATGATAATAATTTGAAAGCATAGCAATTTTTGGTTAAAGTTTGCAAAAGTGTGACTATGTAGAAGGCTAAAAATTGTTCAATATTTATAATGTGTGATTATTTGAAAGCATGGCAAAGGTTGATTCCTATTAAAATTTCATAGTGAATATAACAATACATTTTACTAATATAACATATTTATTCAACAATTTTTAAATTCGTTACACGAAAAGTTAAAGTAAAACAAAGACCTATACCACCAAAAGTGATCTACGTAATGCCATAATGTTGGTTAACTAGTATTTTCATCTCGCCATCAAAATAATTGTCCATTTATATATCAAAATTTAGGAAATTCAAATTTGGCAAAATTCAAAATTTTTGTTTCATATCCAAAACGCAAATATTTCATTCCAAAACTTAACTTTCTGTAAAAAAGTTTATAGTTCATATCTGGTAGGCAGTAATTTACATACTTATAGAAAATATTGAAATACACACAATTAAACCACATATCGATTTTAGTCCAGCAATTTCAACCAGACTCCCTTCACTTACAATACAGTACCTAATACTCTGTATCAATGAGAATGTTTAACATTCCTTAATTCTTACTCGTAATGAATAACAACTGGGATATATCAAATACCCAACAATAAATAGACCTCCTCCAAACACCCAATGGGACAGTTTAATAATATAGTATAGATAAGAAACATATGAACACCTTAGTACAAAGATATTTCTTTAGTGTATAATCCTGCTATTACCTTATGAATCCATCATGTTTTTTTACTATTTTGAAAGTGTGTTGTTACCATTGTAACATTAAGAAATGTAATTTTTTTTAAATTACTAAAGGGCAAATAAGCATGCCTTTTTCACCAATACATTTTTTTTCACCAATACATTTCAAATTTTTAAATATGCTAATACTGATATTTATTGATAATTTTTTTCGAAGTTATATGATACAAAATATAGTGGTGTTAAACTAGAATGAAACTTGATGAAACTCATCACTATGTTTTAATTGTTGCCACCTAAGATTTGCAGAACTGAAAACTTTCAAAACTTCCTTCATAAATTCTGATACAAGGTAAGCAGTCATACAAATTACTGACATCTATATAACACAGACTTATTATACATACAGTAATGAGGAAATAAATGTCTGTTGGCATAGCTAAATATTCTGGTGATGAATACAGCGTAAGCATAATGTGATGGAGACATCAACAAATACATTAAATTATACACACATAAAAGGCAACACACACTCTTCCTTACAAAGGAGACCAATTACTTGCAATTAATCTTCCATTCTTCATACCAGTTTATCTTATATTCTTTGGAAATCTACCAATTTATCTTCCATTCTTCATACCAATTTATCTTCCATTCTTTGGAAATCTACCAATTTATCTTCCATTCTTCATACCAATTTATCTTCCATTCTTAGGAAATCAACAAATTTATCTTCCATTCTTTGGAAATAACATGTATTCCTTTCTCTCCCTTTCACTATGTCCTTGCAAATTGTTATCTATTTAAATTTTTTAATTCTTAATCTCATGATGATAAAAAATATTTGTAGAAAGAGTTGTTCCTTCTTTGAAAATTAACTGCTTAAGTCCAGATTGCAACATGAAATACACGTGTTTACACATTATCCGAGGATTTCATACAAGACATTTACACAGGTAGTATTACTTTGTGTACTGCTTCATCTCACAGCATCATCCATGGGAATCCATTGTGAAAATGTCCCCCATATAAATAATCAGACTAGCATCAACCAAATACAGCCTACCTAGACCTGGTTCCAGTAGTTTACAAATCTTGATTTCTTAGCGTCTTATAGCAGCCTGGCTTGGATGGGCTGGACTGTAGTTCACCCTCAGATGGTGATCCTTCATCTGCGTGGTTCGTGGCCTGCATGGCGACGTAACCGAGCATCTCAAGATTATAAGACATTTCCTTATTGTTCTCCTGGCCTTGGTTATCATAAACCACTTTAACATCATGTACCTTGTCTAGTGTCCTACCCTCTGATGGAATGTTGATGGTTTCAGACAGAGGCTGGATTGGTGAGGACACAGCAGTGTTAGAAAGGACTGCATAATCACCAGATATAATTCTGATATCGGTTACGGTGGTGGCTGACGGTGAGTCAGTGTCTGTTGATTTTGAATCATTTACATTGATTGGTAGAGCAATAAATTTCACAGAGCTTTCACCTTCCCTTGTAGTTGGTGAAGCATTTCCAGCATCCGTTTCCATAGTAACCTCATAACTTTCCTCAATGGTTTCAGTATCCTGTGTTTCCATGGAAACAGGATCTGTTTGCTCTTGTTGGGCTGATCCAGCAGCATGTGACGATGAGGCGGGAGGTTGTTTGTCTGGTGTCGGGGACCTGCCCTCTTCTTGTTCTGTCAGCTGTATACTCTCATAGCGAACAGTTTGGAGCCTCATATACCCATCCTCATGTAACTTGTATCTGTCAACATAGTAGAATATGTATTGATACTAAACTCAACATTGGGAGCCAAACTTACCTGATACTGTAAACCAAAGTTCTTAAACGACTACATAAGTTGTCAATTTCCATTTCAAAGCAAAGTAGAGGGGAGGGGGGGGGGAGGGGTAACAGAATACTATGCTTCACCATTAAATAAACATCTGCTAACATGAGCTTTTACTCCATTAGTCTATATATTACATGTGTGATTTCATTTTTTTCCCTAATTTTAGTTTAGTTTGATTGGTTTAATGTCCCATTAACAGATTTATTAGTGAGGGAAAGCCAGAGTACTGGGAGAAAAACCACTGTTCAGCAGTCAGTACCTGGCAACTGCTCCAGATAGGATTTGAACTTGTGACCCAGAGGTGGAAGGGCTTGTAGTAATATGTTGAAACATCTAGCTTTTAAGCACTCAGCCACTGCAGTGCTAAACTTCAAATCTACATCAATAGGGGAAAAAACATGTTTCCTGATGGGATTTTGATATTGGCCATAGTATACAGACATTCTGACCATGGTGCACGTGCCATAGAAGTAGGCACCTAATTCAGCAATATCTATATACAGATATATTGTTTAAGCTCTCCAGATACTAGTGTGTTGATCTGGAATTTGACTTAATGAGCTGAAGCCTCTTTTTACCTGAACCGAGAGTGACCTGACGGCCAGCGAAATTTGTGTCGTTTCTTCAGGTGGACAGTCAACTTTGACCCTCGGCTAAATACAGACTTGCATACATGGCAGGCATACTTCTGTACATCCATTTCCTAAACATAGAAACAAATCAATTCATTACATATTTCATATTGAACAAGTTGTTACTTAAAGGCCATATCAGTTACCTTTTTGTTTATGCTCCTTAGACATCTGTAGACATAATTGATGTATTTATATATAAAGGAACAAGGTCTGTGAGTCATGAGAACTTGTAAACGTACCTGGTGTGTGCGTTTGAAGTGGTTAGACAGACTACTGTAGGTACGAGCACCGTAGTCACAGTTGGGGAAGTGACATTGAAAAGGCACCTCCATGGTGTGGCTCTCCATGTGTTTCCTTAAATCTGCAGAAGTCTTACAACTGAAACACATAAAATCATATAAAGTAAGTAATGTACAAACCTACCACAAATATCGTGAACTTCTAGGGAGTGTTGTTTAAGTTCAGACTAAATTTGAAAGATGCAGAGATGAAGACTACAGCATCTAGCAATAATTTCTTCTAATGATACTTCTTGCCTCGGCTTTTAACCATATATTCTAGTTTTGACCCTTGAAATTGACTCCTTTTTTAGCCTTAAGACTTAAACTTGTAGCAGAGACGATTAACCTTAATTTTTTGTGCTAACCTTCGAGATAAATTTCTGGTTTATACCATTATCCTGTAATTCACCTGTATTTCTAGTGTTGACATTTGACCTGTATTTCTAGTGTTGACTTTTGACCTGACTGACCTGTATTTCTAGTGTTGACTTTTGACCTGACTGACCTGTATTTCTTGTGTTGACATTTGACCTATATTTCTTGTGTTGACTTTTCTAATGTTTTGTTTCTGACCTATATATTTCTATGGTACCTGACTTACCTAGCTTCCGATCTATATATTTCTATAGTACCTGACTTACCTAGCTTCTGATCTATATATTTCTATGATACTTGACTTACCTAGCTTCTGACCTATATATTTCTATGATACTTGACTTACCTAGCTTCTGACCTATATATTTCTATGATACTGAGACTTACCTAGCTTCTGACCTATATATTTCTATATACTAGACTTACCTAGCTTCTGACCTATATATTTCTATGATACTGACTTACCTAGCTTCTGACCTATATATTTCTATGATACCTGACTTACCTAGCTTCTGACCTATATATTTCTATGATACCTGACTTACCTAGCTTCTGACCTATATATTTCTATGATACCTGACTTACCTAGCTTCTGACCTATATATTTCTATGATACCTGACTTACCTAGCTTCTGACCTATATATTTCTATGATACCTGACTTACCTAGCTTCTGACCTATATATTTCTATGATACCTGACTTACCTAGCTTCTGACCTATATATTTCTATGATACCTGACTTACCTAGCTTCTGACCTATATATTTCTATGATACCTGACTTACCTAGCTTCTGACCTATATATTTCTATGATACCTGACTTACCTAGCTTCTGACCTATATATTTCTATGATACCTGACTTACCTAGCTTCTGACCTATATATTTCTATGATACCTGACTTACCTAGCTTCTGACCTATATATTTCTATGATACCTGACTTACCTAGCTTCTGACCTATATATTTCTATGATACCTGACTTACCTAGCTTCTGACCTATATATTTCTATGATACCTGACTTATCTTCTTACCTATTTCTTCTGACCCTATATATTTCTATGATACCTGACTTACCTAGCTTCTGACCTATATATTTCTATGATACCTGACTTACCTAGCTTCTGACCTATATATTTCTATGATATGACTTACCTAGCTTCTGACCTATATATTTCTATGATACCTGACTTACCTAGCTTCTGACCTATATATTTCTATGATACCTGACTTACCTAGCTTCTGACCTATATATTTCTATGATACCTGACTTACCTAGCTTCTGACCTATATATTTCTATGATACCTGACTTACCTAGCTTCTGACCTATATATTTCTATGATACCTGACTTACCTAGCTTCTGACCTATATATTTCTATGATACCTGACTTACCTAACTTCTGACCTATATATTTCTATGATACCTGATACTTGACTGACCTATATATTTCTATGATACCTGACTTACCTAGCTTCTGACCTATATATTTCTATGATACCTGACTTACCTAGCTTCTGACCTATATATTTCTATGATACCTGACTTACCTAGCTTCTGACCTATATATTTCTATGATACCTGACTTACCTAGCTTCTGACCTATATATTTCTATGATACCTGACTTACCTAGCTTCTGACCTATATATTTCTATGATACCTGACTTACCTAGCTTCTGACCTATATATTTCTATGATACCTGCCTGACCTATATATGTCTATCTATGGTACCTGACTGACCAATATATTTCTATGATATCTGACTAACCTTGCGTCTGACCTATATATTTCTATCAGGTTTGACTTACCTGTGTTCACAATGTTGACACTTAAAGGGTTTGTCGTTGGTGTGTCTGTATCGTAAGTGTGACTTCAGTCCAGAGGGGGTTGGACAGGTCATCTCGCAGCAGGGACACTTGTACTGGTTTACTGTCGACAGATGTAATGTTACAGTATAGGGTTGTTTGATGTACAAAATGTTTAAGGTAACTAAATTAACGAGTTGTTTCCATTAATCACAAACGATTACTGATGTCAATGATAATGTAAATCAACTGAATTTGAGAAACATTTCTTTTTCTTATATAGAGTAAAACAGTTACCGTGGTGACGAACATGGTCCCGTAGTAACCTCTCTGTTGAATACCGCTTGTTACAGTGGGAACATTGGTAACATTGGACTGAAAACACAACATAAAGTATCATCAATACACAAAGTGGAATGCTTTAAGTATCAAATGTAAAGCTGGAAGACTACAGATTTGGTCAATCATCGAGGAAAAGAAATGTTGGTAAGCTGTAGCTATGAGATGCAAACCAGAACCAAATTGACCAGGACTTTTCACAAAGTAACCTTGACCTCTGACCCGATATCCCTGACAAATATGGTCAGACAATACTTGTATAATCCAAAATAACTGCTAAATACAGTCATCAAAATATTCAACAACAAAAAATGTAAAACTTTGCCATGCACATTTTACCTGTGATTTTGACCCCTGTCCATTTATATCAGTCACACCTTTGCTAACTTTGATTAATTTTGCTTCATTAGGTCAAAGAAAAACATAACATTGAATTTATTTTGATACTGTGACCTTGACCACAACCTTAAATCAATCATTCTGAATGGGCTATACAGTAAAAGCAAATGTTATATTAATTTCTAACCAGATAAAAACATATAGATTTATGTGTACATATTAACCTGCACAGCTTCATATATTGTACTCATTATAAGCTGGTCATAGGTGCAAGTGAGCTTGTTATCTAGCACACATGTATTATACTCAGTAACCAGTACAAAGTTGTTGTATGATCAAAATGAAATAAACTTATCTTTAGCCTATACAGTTATATTAAACTTATTAACCTATACTAGAGTCAGGGATCAATCTAGCTCTGATTTATTACGTAACCGTTTATGGGTAAATTTCCCCTCAAGGCACGAATTCCCCTCAGGCCTAAAATTCCCCTGAAGATTTGAAAATTCCCCATTTGAAGCTAAAAAATGACCGCTTTTGTAACACAATTTCCCCTGTGACTTACTTTTCATTATTTTTTTAAGACATTTGTTTGCAAATTTCTTCATATTTATCATATAGCTATTGCATATTTTATGATAAACTCATATTTTTCATTATTGAGCTTAAGATCTTGCTTTACTTAATGTAAAAATAAAGCTAATTGTTTTACAGTATTTTTTCGTCAAAATGAATATAATTTTGGCCCAAAATAAGAAGATTCAAATTCCCCTATATTTCGCCAAATTTTTCCCCTATTTTGAAAAAGGGCAGTTTCCCCATAAACCTAGATTGGTCCCTGTAAGAGACATATGTGTTGTACCCATTAACCTGTCCATGTTAGGTGTATTTATTAACCTGTCCAGGTGAGGTATACTCATTAACCTGTCCATGTTAGGTGTATTTATTAACCTGTCCAGGTGAGGTATACCCATTAACCTGTCCAGGTGAGTTGTACCCATTAACCTGTCCAGGTGAGGTATACCCATTAACCTGTCCAGGTGAGTTGTACCCATTAACCTGTCCAGGTGAGGTATACTCATTAACTTGTCAAGGTGAGATATACTCATTATCCTGTCCAGGTATGTTGTACCCATTAACCTGTCCAGGTGAGGTGTACTCATTAACCTGTCCAGGTGAGATATACTCATTAACCTGTCCAGGTGAGTTGTACTCATTAACCTGTATAGATTAGGTGTACCCATTAACCTGTCCAGGTGAGATGTACCCATTAAGCTGTCCAGGTGAGATGTACTCATTCTGTCCAGGTGAGATATACTCATTAACCTGTCCAGGTGAGTTGTACCCATTAACCTGTCAAGATGAGGTGTACTCATTAACCTATCAAGGTGAGGTGTATCCATTAACCTATCCAGGTGAGATATATTCATTAACCTGTCCAGGTGAGTTGTACCCATTAGCCTATCCAGGTGAGATATACTCATTAGCCTGTCCAGGTGAGTTGTACCCATTAACCTGTCCAGGTGAGATATACTCATTAACCTGTCCAGGTGAGTTGTACCCATTAACCTGTCCAGGTGAGATATACTCATTAACCTGTCCAGGTGAGTTGTACCCATTAACCTGTCCAGGTGAGTTGTACCCATTAACCTGTCAAGGTGAGTTGTACACATTAACCTGTCCAGGTGAGATGTTCTAATTAACCTGTCCAGGTGAGTTATACCCATTAACCTATCCAGGTTAGGTGTACTCATTAACCTGCCTATGTGAGTTGTACTCATTTACCTGACCAGGTTAGGTGTACTCATTAACCTGTCCAGGTTAAGTCATTAAGCTGTCCATGAGAGTTGTACTCATTAACCTGTCCAGGTGAGGTGTTCTAATTAACCTGTCCAGGTGAGGTGTACTCATTAACCTGTCCAGGTGAGGTGTATACCTCATCTTAACCTGTCCATGTGAATGTCTAATTAACCTGTCCAGGTGAGTTATACCCATTAACCTATCCATGTGAGGTGTACTCATTAACCTGTGTATGTGAGTTGTACTCATTAACCTGACCAGGTTAGGTTGTACTCATTAACCTGTCCAGGTGAGATGTACTCATTAACCTATCCAGGTGAGGTGTACTCATTAACCTGTGTCCAGGTTACTCATTAACCTGTCCAGGTGAGATGTCATTAACCTGTCCAGGTAGTGTACTCATTAACCTATCCAGGTTAGGTGTACTCATTAACCTGTCCATGTGAGTTGTACTCATTAACCTGACCAGGTTAGGTGTACTCATTAACCTGTCCAGGTTAGGTGTCATTAACCTGTCCAGGTGAGGTGTACTCGTTAACCTGTCCAGGTTGAGGTGTACTCATTAACCTGTCCAGGTGAGATATACTCATTAACCTGTCCATGTGAGTTGTACTCATTTAACCTGACCAGGTTAGGTGTACTCATAACCTGTCCATGTAGGTTAGGTGTACTCATTAACCTGTCCAGGTGAGGTGTACTCATTAACCTGTCCATGTGAGTCTACTCATTTACCTGACCAGGTTAGGTGTACTCATCAACCTGTCCAGGTTAGGTGTACTCATTAACCTGTCCAGGTGAGGTGTACTCATTAACCTGTCCATGTGAGTTGTACTCATTTACCTGACCAGGTTAGGTGTACTCATTAACCTGTCCAGGTGAGGTGTACTCATTAACCTGTCCAGGTGAGTTGTACTCATTAACCAGTGTCTACTTGTGAGTTTGTACTCATTTACCTGACCAGGTTAGGTGTACTCGTTGACTTGTCCAGGTTATGTGTACTCATTAACTTATCCAGGTGAGTTGTACTCATTTACCTGACCAGGTGAAGTGTACTTTTTATCAGTGACCTATATAGCTAGGTGGCCGACTAACAGGGTTGCTTTACTGATAAGTTGTGTGGGCTGTATGCATGCAGTAATCTCTGACCATCTGGTTACTACTAAACTCAGTGACAATGCCAAGTACATTTCCACTTGGTTAGAGTCTCTGATAACTTGTAAAACACACTGTAAATCAATAAGTCTTAATACAAAGCAATAATGATTGACACTACATAATTATGGTAGGTTGATGTTTATCTTCTGGTAAAGATGCTACTTATACGTATACACTGCTTTCATAAACAAGACTAGACAAATTTGTATTTTTCTTCAGTTACAAAACTTACTTAATTTACACCATTATCACCAATGAAAAGTTTTGAGTTTCTTATTTTGCTTGCAGATAAAAATATCAAAAAATAACAAAAGGCCCAATTTTTTTTTTTTTTTTTTTTTTTTTAGTAAATCTGTTATTTAGTAATTAGTGATTAAAAAATCACAAAGACAATTTGACCCCACCATTTTTGTTAAATTTTGAATCCCAATCATATAATGATGCTATAGATACCATACAAATATGCTATTCAATACCAAGTTTCAGAGAGAAAGTAATCAATATGAAAATAGAAGCCTAATTAACATTTTTGGCCCCGTGCCTAAGGCCCCAGGGGGTCAGCCCTATCATTTTTACAATTTTGAATCCCCTACCTATAAAGATGATACCATTGCATTATGAGTGCTATAAAATGCTTAGCTGCAGAGAAGTTGTTAATATGGTAACAGCCAAATTGATCCCTTTTGACCCCACCCTTCTGCCTACCGGGGGTCAGCCCCATCATTTGTACAATTTTGAATCCTCACCCTATGAGGATGCTACTAATGCATTATGAATGCTCTCCCACACTTTGTTTCAGAGAAGAAGTTGTTTAAATGAAAATAGCCAAATTGACACCTTTTGACCTCGCCCCTCAGGCCCCAAGGGGGTCAGCCCCATCATTTGTACAATTTTGAATCCCCATCCCATATGGATGCAAATATTGAATTATGAGTGCTCTCCCATGCATGCTCAGTTGCAGAGAAGAAATCGTTTATAAAGAAATAGCCAAATTGACCCCTTTTGACCCAACCCCTCAGGCCCACTGGGGGTTCAGCCCCATCATTTGTACAATTTTGAATCCCCATCCTATAAGGATGCTACCATTGCATTATGAGTGCTATCGAACCCTTGGTTTCAGAATATAAGTCGTTTATATGGAAATAGCCAAATTGACTCCTTTTGACCCCCCGCCACTCAGGCCCCAGGGGGTCAGCCCCATCATTTATACAATTTTCAGTCAGTAACCCATAAGGATGCTACCAGTCAAATTTTGTTGAATTCCAACCAGCGGTTATGGAGAAGGAGTCGATTGTTGATGGACGCCAGACGCCGGACGTCGGATGCCGCGGTATCCCATAAGTTCACCTTGGTGCTTCAGACCAGGTGAGCTAATAAATTGTGTCCCCATAAAAAAATCTATGTCCCATATGAAACGAAATACTGATTGTGCATGTATGTGAAGGTGTGCGAGTGTGTATATGATGAGGTTTGTGAGGCTTGTGTGGGTGTGATCTGTAAACCTTAGTACTATTGTGAAGTGCGAGTGGTAAAGATACTTATACACATATAGGGGTGTTGGCAATATAATTATATATAGTACGTGAATCAATGTACCCCACCCACCTAATCCCTATCTCTCGCTCTCTCCTTTTCCTTTTCATCTACAGGTATGTATGAGTAGTGCGAGTGTCGATGCAAGTACCTGAATGAGTGAGACTTGAGTGTGAGTATGGATGGTAGAGTAGAATGCAGTTGTCTGATATAGATTTCCATTTTGTGTTGTTTTTTTTTTTAAATAGAAAAAAAAAAAAAATTTGTACCTGTATAGTTTTTATCAATTGATATAAGATGTTTTGATGTGAATGATCATAGCTAAGTATTTTATGATGATGAATCTTTATCATGATGTTACAGATGATGATGATGATGATAATGATGATGACTAATGTTTAAAAAATGATGATGATGATGATTCATGATCTACGACAACATGATGGTATGATGATGATTTATGATGATATCAAGATGAAGATGATGATGACTGATTATATGATGGTGATGGATGATGATGATGATGATGATATGATTGTGATAATGATTCTGTTGATGATTGATGATGATGATGATGATGATTGTGATGATGATGATGATGATGATGATGATGATGATGATGATGATGATGATGATGATGATGATGATGATGATGATGATGATGATGGAGGATGATGATGATATCATGATGATGATGATAATGATGAAGATGACATGATGATGATGATGATATCATGTATTGTTTGTGTTCAATATTGATGTAGATATCTATTTGTGAGGATAATTATTGTTTTGTAAGGATGATTGATGATGTGAATGATGGGAATTAATTGATGAGGATGAGGACGATGATGTGTGAATGAGATATTATGTATCAATGAAATTGGAAAAAAAAATAAAAATTGTGTCCCCATAAAAAAATCTATGTCCCATATGAAACGAAGTACTGATTGTGCATCCATTAAAAATAAAACAAGTTTAATATTTCAAATTATATTGTGTAAATCAAACATGCATTTGCATGAGTAAACACCAATTTTTGTTCAAATGATGAGTATCATTTATGATGTGTTGGCGGTGGAGCATGCACTATTGACACTTTTTCCCCTACAGATATGAGAATGTAAATCCAATTGTTAACAATATTATGATGAAATAAATTACAAATTATACAAAAATGCTGTTCTTGAAATTTGTTTATAACATTCCCCCTTCTTTACTTCAGAATTTCATCAGGAATGAAAAAACAATGGTTCATAATTCAGAGACTTCTCTGTCAACTACTCTAAATACAATCAAAACTAGTTACACATTCTCATCAGTTATAAAGGAAGGTACATAAACTGAAGTGACATCTGAGCAATTTGCCACAAGTTTAACCCTTAACCATAAAAAGAGACTAAGGTCACAATCATAGATTTGAAAACATGTGAAAGTCCCATTTCTCCACTGTAACCACTACTGGCCCAGTATAATGACCCTTGAGCTGTAGATAGATGGACAGTGAACTCTCATGATCAGTACAGATCATAGGTGTAAAAGGCCACAGAAGGTATCTTCAAACGGTCATATCAAGGCATTGTTTTGTAAATAAAATAATTTGTTTACCTTCTTCAGACAATAGGTAAATGTTATAGGTATGGTCCAATTTCGAAACTACAGTAATTTTTGCACAAATTTGACCTTTATGTTGTTGACATTGGATACTGCAGGTATATTTTCATGATCACCATACTATCAATCAGTTAAAAGAAAGTGGGACTTCAATATTTTTGGCAATTATTTGATCATTGTCCTTCCAGTCAAGGTCACAGTGCACAGCACATTAATGGCATTAGGAGGATGCAGCCTTTTCACCATACATGTATTTTGGTTCAGAAGTATTAGCTTATAGAAATGATATCATAGTTGCCATGTTAAGAACTTCCAAGGGTAAGATGAAAAGGAAGAAGCATAAATACTGAAATAGGTCTGTATTTAAAGATGCTCCACCGCTGACAAATGGTGTTTTTCCACTATCTAAAACAGGAGCAGATGATTTAGTATTTTTCGTCAGTTACAAAAGTACTTACTTTTACACCATTGACAAGTTTGAGCTTCTAATTTTAATTCAAATTAAAAGTATGAAAAATAATTAATTGCATCCCGAAAAAAATTTGTGGCACTATATCCTATATGGAATGAAGTACTGATTGCACATGCACCAAAGGCAAAATGGTAAATTATTTCATATTATTTTTTGTGCTAACTAGATATTTATATACATAATTAAACACCAATTATTGTTCAAATGATGAATATCATTTATGCTCTGTCAGCGGTGGAGCATCTTTAATCCGAAGGGAAAGGGGAACATATAAGTCATTATAGTATAAAATTACTGAAATACCACTACTCATGTTTATTTGAAAAAATCTAGTATTGAGAGGCTTAGTCACAATAACATTCCTGTTATGAATAAGATAAACATTCTCACTTCTTTAATGTGTTTTTCATTGCAATTTTATGATGAAAATAATCACCAATTTTTGTTTTTCTATTTGGATCATAATAATATCTTTTTCCTTTTTCTTTCTGTACCTTATCTGAATGTTTAGTATTTATGTTCATAGAGGTTGTGGATTTTGGTACTCCGGAGTGTCCATCTGGTGATTTTCCCTTTGAATACGGCTACTTAATTTCGCGATTTCCGTTTCAAAACATTTTAAGTTCGCGGAGATATTTTTTTCGCAGATCAGACAATCATACTATTTTCATTATTTTTCACAACATAAAGTATTTATATGGTATTACATATCTGTTTTTGTGAAACAGATCATAGCTGTTTACCTGTGTTTGTAATTAGAAGGTATCTCATTCGTAAGCGTTAATCCTTATACAAACACGTACAGTACGACAGAATAGAACTCATGATATCAGACATATGAACAATGGAATCTGCCAGTAATGGCTACGATCAGTATGCTTTGAGTTGTCTTTGGGTAAACATGTCGGTATTAGTGTAGTTAAAACAAAACAAAACAACATCTACTACATGTAGCTAAAAAGGATACCATAACACAAAATTCTGAGACTTGAGATAAAAAAACTCAGGAACTGAAGTGACCCTAACTGTCCCCTTAATGAAACGAAACAAATGCACCGATAATGATTTCCGCCTGGCAGGTTATGGCAGCCGACACAAACACGGTCTCATGCGGACGGTAACGTTCTGGGATTATCAGGTTTAGTTTTACTGAACTTTGAATTATTTATTTAGTTTGAATATAGATATTTTACTTCTGAACAAAAATAATCATCTTAATGCTAACAGAACATTTTTGAACTATACAGTCATACAAATGCAAATGTATTAATAATAATTTGCGCAGATTTACTTTTGCGATTTCTAGTCCATCGCGAAATTCGCGAAAGTAAATCGCATGCAAATAAAAGTTGGTTTACAGTATTAAGAAATTCCCTAGTCCTTTCAGTATAGGTTGTCTCCAGCATATGCATCCTTGCTACGATTCAGATCACAGTTTTAATGTGTATATAGTACCTGTGTAGTGATGAGCCTATATTAGGCAAGATGATGATAAACCGGACTCCAACACATATGACCTGTCCATCAGTGTCAAGTGGTCAGTGAGCAAGCCACATTACATCATCTGTCTATAAATAATCAAACCTACACACCCAAGTGGTATATATATATAGGTCGGCAACAATATTGTAATTCACAATCTACTTAAACAATGCACATATAAGTGACTGGTTGTATTTGACGTGGTGCTGAGATCGAATTTAAACAAATGAAGCGAAAATAACCAATGGACGATGAATGCGTAGCGTCAAAACACACCGATAGAATTTCACCGCCTAGTGGAGGATAAACACCTATTTCCATCAGAATTTTACTTCCACCGTTTGAATCTCCATTAAGCATGGATATGAATGAGATACACAAATATGAACTCACATGTGTTTAAATCTCTTCTTATCAATTATCAGGCTAATTAACTAGTACTGCTGTTGAAGACGAATCAAAGTTCTGCTCATGTCGTTACTTAAGCTTCATATTTCAGTTTGAATGCTACAATAGATATCTGCAATTTCATAGTCAACTGATATCTTGTATATTACAACCAAGATGAGCTTGTCTTTTGTTTCTGTGACATTTTCATGTGATTTCTATTTTGTTTACAGTCCTATTTTGCTTTATGATAAATTTCTAGAACAGTACTGACTGAATTAATCCCTATATTTGATGATTGTTTCAGTAAAACTATACGTAGTGATGTTGATCTAAGTATTATTACAATCAATTAGTTTTGCGTCACAGGATTAACACTTCATTCATAATAACAGTGCAGTGAGTGTTTTGTTTCTACACACCGCCGTGGCGACTTTGAGAGTGGCGGTGACGTTGAGAACAGGTGTTCCTACCTCTTCAGAGATTACGCTACAACACCAATACTAACATTTCATTTAATCCCTCACTGATAAGCAAACTATCGCAAGGGCTTCAATCAACGCAACACTTTTAAATAAAAGTTATGCTTCTCTGATCTGTCAATTTGGTGCTTGTCTACATAAAGACTGATACTGTGAAAAAGTTATACATAAACCCAACTGGACATTGACAGTAATACAGCAGCACCTATAGCCTGACCTGTATCAGCCAGAGTGTTTCTTCGCCTGATCAGGAGAATCTACAGCTTGTAATCTTTGGGAGCGCAGTACAGATGTTATAGAATGTGACAACTTACACTGTCTTTTGATACAGAAAATCAGCTCTCTTTAACAGATTTTACTGATTCATTAATTAATTTACATTTTTTTTTATATATAAGACTATGCTTTAGGATAGATTTGAATGTAGTAATACTAGCGTATCACTGCATTTTTGTCCATGATGTATTTTCTTTACACTATGCTGTATCAAATCCTATATGTAAATCGAGAAACAGAAAGAGCTAAACTGGTTGCCATGGAAACTAGTGACATGACCTCAAGAGGAAACATTAACATTGTTATATATTTTGTGTTTGGTCTATACACATTAATCCAGCGTTTCCTTGGAAACATCAATTTGACAAGCAGAGCTATCGTTATGGTGATACTGAATTGCGCTTTTGTACAAATATTGACCTTTTACCTCGAGCCTGACCTCTGGGGAAGTTTGTTAATATTTGGATACTTCGCCATGGCAACAAAATGGCTGCCAAGAAGACAATTGTCAACCAGGAGAAAAGCTGTTCTAATAACTGGTAAGTTTCAACAATAATAAATTTATATATAGCAAGAAAGGAAACAAGGCACTTAAAAATCTAACAAACTTTATTTCTTCATCCAAAAGTGCAACTGTTAAATAATGAACAATGTATGAAGTTCTAGATATTGAGGGATTGTGGATGAACACATTTATAAAGGCTTATTTTCAACTTTAACCAATATCTAGTTATATAAATATCTATATTAATATTTTAATACTATCTGGACTTTAAAAAGTTTCTTTCAAAACAATTGCAAAATTGTCTATGTTTAAAAAAAATTGTTTTTAAATTTTGTCTGAAAGTTTAATTGAGCAAATTCAAGATAATCTCCAGTATATGGATACATATATCCCACATGACAACCCTGAAGGCCAGTAGTACTAAATGATTGTATATATTTATTTGGTTTGTACAGACGTCGACTAGTGTGATCGGTGCATAGTATTATCAGTGACCGAGTTACTTAGAGATAAACAAGCAAACTCCCATACCCATGTTTTGAACTTATAACCTTCTAGGTCTAGGACCTGGCGCGCAACTACTGTCCAACAAACTTTAACTCTATAATTAATTTTAATGACATTTGTGCGATAATGATATCATTGAATATTTTATCAGTAGACATTATTTGTTCTTGAGCACATAATAACAAAATTCCAGACGCCATACTTTGACCCAGTAGTATGCACTGATTAGAAATTGTTGTTGTTGTTGGTTTTTTTTTAAAATTCAAGTCAGAAAAGTTCAAAATATTCTTTAGAAGTTTTTTTTACTGTTCACATATAATATATTGTTAGCACCAGTATAATTAAATAGAGACTACTTAATGGACATTATTGTATTCTTCACGCAATAAGCTCCTCTAACCTAGATATTAATGAAGGGAGTTTAAGGGGAAGGGTCTCATTACCGAAAGTTGGCTGAAGTTTGTTCATACCCCAGAGTTAGAAATTCTGCAAATTGAAATTATTTACTAAACACCTGCAGTCAGTGAAACCAGGGGAAAAATTTACTTTCTTCATGCAATAAGCTCCTCTAACCTAGATATTAATGAAGGGATTTTAAGGGGAAGGGTCTCATTACCGAAAGTCGGCTGAAGTTTGTTCACACCTCAGAGTTAGAAAATCCGCAAATTAAAATTATTTACTAAACACCAGTCAGTGAAACCAGGAGAACAATTACTACCATTTGGTGTGATGGAGTTACTTCAACATGACCTAAAGTCCTTCAAATCATGTCGGTCATTGCAGTTGTTATTTCGGTTGGCCTTGACCTTAAGTAAAACTTCATCCTTAGTATAGTACTTATATATAGTACATATGTACTTATTTATATATAGAACTTATATCTTTAGGAGAGCTAATGTTTACAAACTGATAATAATATTTGAAACAGTTACCATATCTTACAACATTAAATACATACCTCTATAGATAATCAAAAATTTAACCTCATCAAATAAACACCATATTTCATCAATAGTCAACTTTGCTTTAATTCAATTGAATTCAATAATGTAGTATATATGGTGTGGAGAATTACAAAACTCACAAACCCACCTTTCCCCATTTATATGAATGCCTTATAATAAATAAGCACAATCCACAGGTAAGGCGAAATTGGCATGATATTTCAATTTCAAACAATTTTACTGACAATGTCAAAAGGATGAGACATCAGGCATTGTCTATATATAAATAGGCTTATATCCCAGTAAGATGTCCTAGTGACATCAATGGTATCAGTATACTTAGGCCAAAAAAAAAAATTGTCTGTTTAAGGTTACCCGACCGACTCAATTTTTTTTCCCACTTTTCTACAATTTTTTTTTTTAAAAAGTTGGGATTTTTATCTCAGACTCCAGTTCCGGCCACCACTTTAGAGTTAAAGAAACAAAAATTCCGACTGACGGACCATATTTTTTTGGCCATTGTTGTAACCCTAAACAGATATCTTTTTTTTTTGGCCATTATATACAAGTATGCCATAAATTTCTACTACAGTATATTTATACTTGTTTTAGTTCTGATTTTAAAGTTTAGTATCGGTACAATGCTATGTTTTTCAATAATCTAATTCCATGATATAACACAGGGTGTGACCGAGGAATAGGCTTCAGTTTGGCCCAACACCTTGACAGACAAGGATTCCATGTATTTGCTAGTTTCCTAAACAACAGAAGCGATGAACAGCAACAGCTAGTAAGGAGTTGTTCAGAACGACTACAAACTATACAGATGGATGTGAGCAGTGTACAGCAGGTGGAGGAAGCGGCCAATCATTTGGCTTCAGAGATCAGGTGTCAAGGTAGGTCAGCCAATCATGTGACTTCAGAAGTCAGGGGTCAAGGTAAGTCAGCCAATCATGTGGCTTCAGAGGTCAGGGGTCAAAGCAAGTCAGCTTATCATGTTGCTTCAGAGGTTAGAGTTCAAGGTGATATGTAAGTCACATAACATAAAAACAGTGATGAAGGTCATTATGTTGGTAAGTATTGCAGGGTTAAATCACATAAAGATTTGTAGCCACGGTCAGTCAAGTCTCAGTGGTAAAGGTTAGTCAAGTTTAGTTTCAAATGTAAAATGTCATAAATCATTTAATGGCTAACAATGAAGTCAAGGTAAGCCACAGAAGTCTGAGGCAGACTGTACAGTCAAAGTTCAATGGCCAAGGTTATGTCTCATGGTGGGGCATTGTACAGTATCTTATAATATATATATCTCCATTTGATTTGTGCTCAAGCCATAGCACTACTTTAAGTACACAATAATATTTTATACTCTTATAACCGGATAGAAAAAAATCAATTCATCAAAAGTTTATTTTCCTTGCCGTACCAAATTTTGAAATTCTTGAAATGCAATATTAAACCAGCTATATGGTATTACAATTGTTCTTGAATTTTTGAGGTTTAGAACATGTATCGTATTGTATTTCTGGTTATGACACAATCAGGATTGAATTTTATATTCCAGATTTAGAGTTCTGGGGAATCGTAAATAATGCTGGGATCTGCTACATTGGCAACGTGGAAATAATGGCCAGAGAGGACATGAATAAAATCATGACTATCAACTTTTTTGGTCCAATTAATGTTTGTAAAGCATTTCTTCCACTGTTGCGTCAATATCGTGGTCGTCTTATCAATGTCGCTAGTAATGCAGGTACGTAATTATTGGTGTTTTCTTATTGATCTAGTATTACAGATCAGCTAACATTTGTTAATGATTTTAGATACACTACCAGTACATCAATATCAGAATTGTCTGAGTCATTTAAGTGTATAACAAGAGGCCCATGGACCTTAACGTTCACCTGATATTTGATACAAATTAGTTATGTCATTTACTTACTTACAGATGTCTTTTGTTCACAAATTAGGAACATAGATCTAATGTTTAAACTGTTTACTTGATAGGACTGGTCCCTGTGCCGGCTAATGTATAAACTATTCACTTGATAGGGCTGGTCCCTGTGCCAGCTAATGTTTAAACTGTCCACTTGATAGGACTGGTCCCTGTGCCGGCTAATGTGTAAACTGTTCACTTGATAGGGCTGGTCCCTATGCCAGCTAATGTTTAAACTATTCACTTGATAGGACTGGTCCCTGTGCCGGCTAATGTATAAACTGTTCACTTGATAGGACTGGTCCCTGTGTCAGCTAATGTTTAAAACTGTTCACTTGATAGGACTGGTCCCTGTGCTAGCTAAAATGTTTAAACTGTTCACTTGATAGGACTGGTCCCTGTGCCGGCTAATGTATAAACTGTTTACTTGATAGGGCTGGCCCCTGTGCCTGCTAATGTTTAAACTGTTCACTTGATAGGGCTGGTCCCTGTGTCAGCTAATGTTTAAACTGTTAACTTGATAGGGCTGGTCCCTGTGTCAGCTAATGTTTAAAACTGTTCACTTGATGGGACTGGTCCCTGTGCTAGCTAAAATGTTTAAACTGTTCACTTGATAGGGCTGGTCCCTGTGCCGGCTAAAGTTTAAAACTGTTTACTTGATAGGGCTGGTCCCTGTGCCGGCTAAAGTTTAAAACTGTTCACTTGATAGGGCTGGTCCTTATGCCGGCTTATGTTTAAACTGTTTACTTGATAGGACTGGTCCCTGTGTCAGCTAATGTTTAAACTGTTCACTTGATAGAGCTGGTCCCTGTGCCGGCTAATGTTTAAAACTGTTCACTTGATAGGGCTGGTTCCTGTGATGGATAATGTTTAAAACTGTTCACCTGATAGGACTGGTCCCTGTGCCGGCTAATGTTTACACTGTTCACTTGATAGGATTGGTCCCTGTGTCAGCTAATGTTTAAACTGTTCACTTGATAGGACTGGTCCCTGTGCTAGCTAAAATGTTTAAACTGTTCACTTGATAGGGCTGGTCCCTGTACCATTGATGGGAGTGTACTGTGCCTCCAAAGCTGCACTGGCCACCATGTCAGAAGTCTGGCGGTTTGAGCTACATCGCTGGGGGATCAAGGTTGCCACGGTAATACCTAGTGGCTACAAGACCAATATAATGGCGTATGATAAAGCTGCTGTGGCTGATCGATGGTGGGAGAAAGCGAGTGACATCGTCCAACGAGACTATGGCAGGGAATGTTTCAACATTAAATTTAAACAGAAAAGTAAGCGCAAACAGGCAATAAGTATATGGTGAAAAGAGTATTTTTTGTGTGCGGTATGTTATTCAGGCACATACATATTTATTTCCACTATATGAAATGGTGACACTGGCTAGCTAACTGTGACAATTTGACTAAACTAGAAACATTATCAGAATATAATTTTGTTGGAGGACACCACACAACTTTGTCAAAATTGGAGAAAATTCAAATACTAAATAATTAAAATCTAAATAGATATTTTTTATTTCTCTTTTGTCTTCTTTTGCCCCCTTCAAATATTGTCTGAATAATCAGTGCCTTTCTTCATAAAGATCTCAACCTGTCAAATTATATCTTTTCAGACCCACAAGACATGCTGAGTGCAAACTTCTCTGAGATCCTGAACAACATAACTGACGCCCTGTTGTCTGTGTATCCCAAGTCATACTACTATAACGGCTTCCTGGCTCGATCTCTTCCCTTCCTTTACCTACATCTTCCGTCTGTTATTGGCGACCCCATAATGTCTGTTCTCACTGACTGGTTCGACTTCAAACCCAACTCAGTCACGTAACAACAATTTCTTGTAGATTCTGGATCCATGGGTACTAGTCCAAACCTAATGTATGGAGCTTGTATAAAAAGGAAGATAACTCTTTCAATTCAATTTATTTCCTGTGTCTTATTTTTGCTGACCAATACAGGACAGATATAAGTAGCTACATACCCCTCCCCATTTCATAGTAGAGGCATACCATATTTTCCGTAGTATAAGCCGCGACTTTTTTCCTTGAAAATTGGGAGTGCGGCTTATACACTAGTGCGGCTTATCTGTGGACGAAAACCAAAATATGACTATGCTTTGGCATTATTACGTCGTGATTTACATGTGAAAAAGTTTTACTCGCCAGTTTTGTAAAGTTATACATTGAACAAATCACTGTAAAAGTGTTTAAAAGATAAGATATGCAATGAAAATATATAAAGATAAAAATAATAATGTACCAGATACATGTTCAATTGTAAATTTGTTTAATTCATGGAAAATCGGCCGACTGAAGCGTGGTTGTTTACAGTCACAACACAATGGCGGACTGGTTTCGCTATCGATTTACTGCAGGATTGTTACCAAGAAATTATTAACTAAAACGTCAAAAATCAAAAAATATCAAACAAGTTAAATACATTATTTGAATATAAAGTGTGTGCAAGAAATGTTGGCAGACAGCGAAAAAACAATCTTCTGAATGACTTCTAACTTGCACACGTGTTACACACGGTCAACATGTGTATTTCTCGGAATCCTGTTTCTGTGATTTCAATGAAATAATCAGCAATCAAGTTTATACCCGTGAATTATATGTAATATAGAACATTATAGCGATGTTATTAGCATCAAACAGTCTAAAAAACATTTAATCGATCTCTGCAGCGGCAAACACCACGAGGTCATAATCCGGAAGTTTACAAAAAAAAGGCTTCGGTGAAATGCATCATGGGATATTTATTTGACAAACAGAGGAAGAACACTCTAAACGAAGTTGATTGATACAGTAACTCTTTACACAAAGAAATATTTAATACACAAAATATATCAGAAAAAAAATTTAATCCATTCCTATGCATACTGAAGAAAGTATTTTACCGGCGTACTGAAATATGAGCGAGAGTAAGCATGAACTCCAATTGCACACGTGTTACACATATGTCGGTCTACAGGGGAATTTCCTGGAATCCTGTCACCGTGATTTCAATGAAATATTAAGCAATCAAGTTTATACACGTAAATCACATGTAATTTAGAACATTATACTGAGTGTAAACATCGCACATTTATATTAAAATCATTTAATCGATCTCTGTAGCGACAAACACCACAAAATCATATCCGGAAGTTTACAAAAGTAAGGCTTCAAGAATTGCATCATGGGATGGCAAGTTGACAGAGAACACTCTAAATTTTTTAGTAAATGATTCAAGCCTTGATAATACAATAATCCTTTACACATCAATATTATTAATACGCGAAATATATCAAAATAGATATAAAATAAACTTATTTGCATACTGAAGAAAGTATTTTAACCTGCATGCTGTAATATGAGAGAGAGTAAGCGTGAATTCGTACGGCCGCCATGTTTGTTTACACACAAGTAGTCTTACGTAATGGCAGAGTAAACAACGAACAGAAACATGACAAAATCCATTTTGCTAAAGATATTTACATCATTGTGAGTTTTATTTGTTATATATTTACAGAACAAGTTTACAGACAGATTTCGTGATTCTAATCGATCGATAAGCATTACCGAACTTAATTAAAGATGGTTACGTGGGTCCATGGGCCTAACTTTGGGGTGCTGCTTATATAACGATACGTCTTATACGTGAACAAAACTTGAAAAAATCGTAAAAAAGGCCTCTGCGGCTTATACACAGGTGAGGCTTATTGTCCGGAAAATACGGTATAAGTACATGGTGCAGACTTCAGGTGCTATATATATGTGACATTTGGTGCTCAGACCAATTTTAGAAGGAGACATATACATGTACACCATGTGTTTTGATCACAAGGATTATTTTCATTCATCAAAATCTAATGTACAGACCTTGTAAAGTGTTTTCTTTAACAATCTAGCAAATTACAGTACAATTTGATGGTTTTCTGTTAATAAATGGCGTCATTTCAGTCAGGTCTATTCAACATTCTGGTGACCAAGACACCGCACCGTCCAACCAAAACATGACATCACTTTCACCAGGTGTGGGGCTAGTCATTATCAAACTGTCTTTTCATGATGATTCTATAGGTATTGACTCCTGCTTCATCAATGTTAATCAGGCTAGAGAATTGTTGTATGATCAGGCTGTTTTCCTTTTCAGTGTTATATTGTATGAGTGAGAATATCAATGATGTCAGACTGTGGTAACACTTTGTTACCATTATAACCAAATAAAGCATGTTGGAAACTTGTTGAATGTTAAATGCCAATAAATGGAACCCTTGAAAAGACTTTAACAACACTATTTGAGTTAAGGTCTTGGAGTCCTACTAGTTTCAGTTCATGAAGTTCAACTGTAGTAGTTTTTTTTTCAATTTGTTGTTTGATGTGCGACATTGATATGAATGGCATAAAAAATCTGTGATGTACCTCATAAACTTGACATATCAATAATTGAAATTATATGGGTATTATAATTGTAATAGAAAATATACCATTTAAATTAAATGATAATCACAGTCTCCATGGAATTTCATACTTATGGTCCAAGGAGCTCTCAAATGGGTCGTTTAAATGCAAAGTTTAGAAAAAGGTGACTTGCACATTGATACCTTAATTTAATATTGAATGAAAATTCATGTTATTTTAAATGAAAAATGTGGTGAATAAATACATCATCTTTGTGTTTAATATGTCTTTTTCTTGTCATATTTCTATGCGAAAAATATTTCTATTAAAGCTCCCTGTAGCTGTACTTTTTAGACCATTTACAATTTCAGACCTGTAAGATAAGATAGGTCTATAATGAGTTAAGGGGAGATAATCAATCATAAGATTCAGTTAGCATAAGTTTATGTGAATCATGATACAGAGACAAATCCATTTCAGACCAGTGATATTCTTAATTAAGACAGGAAGGGGAGATATTATATTCTATTTCAAACCAGCATTAGATACAGTCCATAATAAAAAAAGAAGGGGAGATAATCTATCATCAGCATAAGATGAAATCTTATGCATCTAAAATTAGCATAAGATACATCCTATAAATAAAACAAAAAGGGAAGATAATATATCATCAGTTTCAAATTAGTGTTGGATACAGTCTATAAGGAAACAAGAAGGGAAGATAATATATCATCAGTTTCAAATTAGTGTTGGATACAGTCTATAAGGAAACAAGAAGGGAAGATAATATATCATCAGTTTCAAATTAGTGTTGGATACAGTCTATAAGGAAACAAGAAGGGGAGATAATCTATCATCAGTTTCAAATTAGTTTTAGATACAGTCTATAAGGAAACAAGAAGGGAAGATAATATATATCAGTTTCAATAGTTTAGTTTTAGATACAGTCTATAAGGAAACAAGAAGGGAGATAATATATCATCAGTTTCAAATTAGTTTGGATACAGTCTATAAGGAAACAAGAAGGGGAAGATAATATATCATCAGTTTCAAATTAGTGTTGGATAACAGTCTATAAGGAAACAAGAAGGGGGAAGATAATATATCATCAGTTTCAAATTAGTTTTAGATACAGTCTATAAGGAAACAAGAAGGGGAGATAATATATCATCAGTTTCAAATTAGTGTTGGATACAGTCTATAAGGAAACAAGAAGGGGAGATAATATATCATCAGTTTCAAATTAGTGTTGGATACAGTCTATAAGGAAACAAGAAGGGGAGATAATATATCATCAGTTTCAAATTAGTGTTGGATACAGTCTATAAGGAAACAAGAAGGGGAGATAATATATCATCAGTTTCAAATTTAGTTTTGGATACAGTCTATAAGGAAACAAGAAGGGAGATAATATATCACAGTTTCAAATTAGTGTTGGATACAGTCTATAAGGAAACAAGAAGGGGAGATAATTATATCATCAGTTTCAAATTATGGAGATACAGTCTATAAGGAAACAAGAAGGGGAGATTAATATATCATCAGTTTCAAATTAGTGTTGGATACAGTCTATAAGGAAACAAGAAGGGAGAGATAATATATCATCAGTTTCAAATTAGTGTTGGATACAGTCTATAAGGAAACAAGAAGGGGAGATAATATATCATCAGTTTCAAATTAGTGTTGGATACAGTCTATAAGGAAACAAGAGGGGAGATAATATATCATCAGTTTCAAATTAGTGTTGGATACAGTCTATAAGGAAACAAGAAGGGAGATAATATATCATCTGTTTCAAATTAGTTTGATACAGTCTATAAGGAAACAAGAAGGGGAGATAATATATCATCAGTTTCAAATTAGTGTTGGATACAGTCTATAAGGAAACAAGAAGGGGAGATAATATATCATCAGTTTCAAATTAGTTTTGGATACAGTCTATAAGGAAACAAGAAGGGGAGATAAATATATATCATCAGTTTCAAATAGTGTTGGATACAGTCTATAAGGAAACAAGAAGGGGAGATAATATATCATCAGTTTCAAATTAGTGTTGGATACAGTCTATAAGGAAACAAGAAGGGGAGATAATATATCATCAGTTTCAAATTAGTGTTTAGATACAGTCTATAAGGAAACAAGAAGGGGAGAGATAATAATATCATCAGATAATATATCATCAGTTTCAAATTAGTGTTGGATACAGTCTATAAGGAAACAAGAAGGGGAGATAATATATCATCAGTTTCAAAAATTAGTGTTGGATACAGTCTATAAGGAAACAAGAAGGGGAGATAATATATCATCAGTTTTCAAATTAGTGTTGGATACAGTCTATAAGGAAACAAGAAGGGGAGATAATATATCATCAGTTTCAAATTAGTGTTGGATAAAGTCTATAAGGAAACAAGAAGGGGAATGATAATATATCATCAGTTTCAAATTAGTGTTGGATACAGTCTATAAGGAAACAAGAAGGGAGATAATATAATCATCAGTTTCAAATTAGTGTTTGGATACAGTCTTAAAAGGAAACAAGAAGGGGAGATAATATATCATCAGTTTCAAATTAGTGTTGAGATAGTCAGTCTATAAGGAAACAAGAAGGGGAGATAATATATCATCAGTTTCAAATTAGTGTTGGATACAGTCTATAAGGAAACAAGAAGGGGAGATAACATCAATCAGTTTCAAATTAGTGGGATACAGTCTATAAGTGAAACAAGGAAGGGGAGATAATATATCATCAGTTTCAAATTAGTGTTGGATACAGTCTATAAGGACAACAAGAAGGGGAGATAATTAATCATCAGTTTCAAATTAGTGTTGGATACAGTGCCTATAAGGAAACAAGAAGGGGAGATAATCTATCATCATCAGTTTTCAAATTAGTGTTGGATACAGTCTATATTTAGGAAACAAGAAGGGGAGATAATATATCATCAGTTTCAAATTAGGTGTTGGGATACAGTCTATAAGGAAAAACAAGAAGGGGAGCCCTTTAATATATCATCAGTTTCAAATTAGTTTTAGATACAGTCTATAAGTAAGGGAAAAAAGGAAGGGGAGATAATATATCATCAGTTTCAATAATTAGTGTTGGATAACAGTCTATAAGGGAAACAAGAAGGGGAGATAATTTAATCATCAGTTTCCAAAATTAGTGTTTGGATAAAGTCATATAAATAGGAAACAAGAAGGGGAGATAATATATCAATCTCAGTTTCAAATTAGTGTTGGATACAAGTCTATAAGGAAACAAGAAGGGGAGATAATATATTCTCAGTTTAAATTAGTGTTGGATACAGTCTATAAGGAAAACAAAGAAGGGGAGATAAATATATCATACTACAGTTTCAAATTAGTTGTTGGGATAACAAGGAAACAAGAAGGGAAGATATAATATATCCATCAGTTTCAAATTAGTAAGGTTTAGATACAGTCTATAAGGAAACAAGAAGGGAAGATAATATATCATCAGTTTCAAATTAGTTTTAGATACAGTCAAATTAGTTTTAGTTACGTCTATAAGGAAACAAGAAGGGGAGATAATATATCATCCAGTTTCAAATTAGTGTTGGATACAGTCTATAAGGAAACAAGAAGGGGAGATAATATATCATCAGTTTCAAATTAGTGTTTTAGATACAGTCTATAAGGAAACAAGAAGGGGAGATAATATATCATCAGTTTCAAATTAGTGTTGGATACAGTCTATAAGGAAACAAGAAGGGGGAGATAATATATCATCAGTTTCAAATTAGTGTTGGATACAGTCTATAAGGAAACAAGAAGGGAAGATAATATATCATCAGTTTCAAATTAGTGTTGGATACGTACATTCTATTAGAATGAATATATGTACCTGGCCTACTATATCTTTCAGTCGGGTACGAATTGGTCCCTATGTGTCGAAGTGGAGCACTGCCTCCGAAAATCACTCGGGCACAGTTTTCTATACTTTATTGTAGGTTTCCAATTATTTTATGCGTATACATGCATTTACATATTATTTTTGTCCAAAACAAGCATAACTACCATTCTTAATATCTACCGTACAGCTCATGCGACGTCAAATTCACAATTTGCTGACTTGCCGTTTAAACTCCCTTCATAAAGTCTTTCATATGTATTATGTAAAAAAATAATGTCTCGATGAGAATTTGATAATCTATGTGGTTCAGTTTTAGCTACAATATTGCAGCTAACAGTCTATAAGGAAACAAGAAGGGAAGATAATCTATCATCAGTCTAAAATTAGCGTTAGATACAGTCTATAAGGAAACAAGAAGGGGAGATAATCTATCATCAGTTTCAAATTAGTGTTGGATACAAGCTATAAGGAAACAAGAATAGGAGAGATTAATCTATCTTTCGTTCTAAAGATTAGCATTAGAATCTATCAAGGAAGGCGGAGATAATCTATCATCAGTTTCCAAAAATTAATTGGAGATCAGGCTATAAAGATAACAAGAATAGGAAGATACAGTCTCAAATTAGCATTAGATACAGTCTATAAGGAAACAAGAAGGGGAGATAATCTATCATCAGTTTCAAATTCGTGTTGGATACATTCTATAAGGAAACAAGAAGTGGAGATAATCTATCATCAGTTTCAAATTAGTGTTGGATACAAGCTATAAAGAAACAAGAATAGGAAGATAATCTATAATCAGTTTCAAATTAGTGTTGGGTAGTCAGTCTATAATGAAACAAGAAGGGAAGATAATCTATCATTAGTTTCAAATTAGTGTTAGATACAGCTTAAAATGAAACAAGAAGGGGAGATAAGCTAACATCAGTCTCAAATTAGTGTTGGATAGTCAGTATAATGAAACAAGAAGGGGAGATAATCTAACATCAGTCTAAAATTAGTGTTGGATACAGTATATCATGAAACAAGATGGGGAGATAATCTATCATTTGTTTAAGACCAGTGTTAGATACAATCTATATAGTGAATCAAGAAGGGGAGATAATCTATTGACATCTGTTTAAGACTAGTGTTAGTTTAATAGTTATATCAGGAACTATATAGTGTTTGAACATCTGCCTTTCAGACTAGTATTAAGATAAACTAGTGTTTGACTAGTATTAATAAAATCTATGAGAGATAACTCATCATCTCATGGAACCTATTTGTTAGAAACTAGCAGAGTAAATTGAACAAACTAAATTGAAATTATGGTTTATCATAATTAGTTATAATTAACATCGATCATAAAAAGGTAAATTACATACCATTTGTTTCAGCCTGCCGCTTGACATGATCAATAAATTTACACCGCGCGGAAAAGAGGCCACCACATGTGGGGCAGGCTATCACTTTTTCTTGTGTATGGCTCCGTAAGTGTTCCTTTAAACGCCACCTAGTGTCCGCCACAAAGTCACAGCCTAAAATTTACAAAAAATCATTTAGCAATTATAAGATATTATATTATCGATGAATTTGAAAATCCTATTTTTGTCAATAACACTATGGACTTCCAAGACATTGCTTTATGCTCAAAAATCACTTCCGAATTGCACAAGAAAGCAAAGCATTACACAACTCTTTAACTTTATCTCACACTTAGAAATTGTAGTTACTTTCTTTAGCAGAGTTAATTCCCTTCCCATTCACATTTAAAAGTTACTTATCTTCCTATTCACATTTAGAATTTGTATTTGCAGAGTTCCTTCCCTTCCTATTCACATTAAAAGTTTTTTTATTTTAATTACCTTCCCATTCACATTTAGAAGTTTCTTATTATAATTACCTTCCCATTCACATTTAGAATTTGTAGCCACAGAGTTGCCTTTCTTTTGCTTCTTAATTTCTTCACAATTTTCAGCATGGTTATCAACATGGCGGTAAAACACCTCGGGGTTGTCAATTATTGCCTGTAAATATATAATAGGTCTATAATAAGATTGCAATATATATACAGTACATAAATCCAGACTTTTCCTTAAAGGCTCTAGTCTAGTTTATTCCTTTCTGTTTATTGATAGTCTCCTTATGCAGCAAAGGGGAAGGAGGTTGTTGTTTAACGTCCTATTAACAGCCAGGGCCATTTAAGGACGTACGAGGTTTCTTGGTGGAGGAAAGCCAAAGTTCTCAGAGAAAAACCACCGACCAGTCCCTGGCAACTGACCCACATAGAATTCGAACTCTGAACCCAGAAGTGGAGGGCTTGTTGCGATATGTCGGGACATCTTAACCACCCGACCTGTGCAGTAACAATCAGTGTTCACCGTAAAACCTTTTATCTCACTGTAAAAATGTAATAATACAATATTCCTCAAAGGAATGGGTAGGGTCTTGGAATAGCCTGACGTAAATTTTCAGCTTGGGCTAGTGGAAAATAGCCATACTAGGGGGCTAGTAAACTTTTTTGATAATTCAAAACGAAAAACATCAATATTAAGTCATAATAATACATAAATCCAGACTTTTTGAAAGTATCTAGGAACACTGAGTTATGTTGATAATTTTTGTTGTAAAATAGGTGAAAAGTCATGCATACGTACCATGTGAAAATTACGTTCTTGGTGGAGGAAAGCAACCAAGTTCTAGAAAAACATGGAGAAAAAACTCATCTCAGCTATCAGATGTGTAACTGTTATAGAACTGGAATCTATTGACCCACATAGGATTCGAATTCGGAACCCAGAAGTGGAGGGCTTGTTGCGATATGTCGGGACATCTTAACCACCCGCCCGCGTGCAGTAACAATCAGTGTTCACCGTAAAACCTATTATTTCACTGTGAAAATGTAATAATACAACATTCCTCAAAGGACTGTGTATGGTTTGGAACCATTTGGCCCCCAAATCTAACAATTTTTTAAACTAAGTATTCAGAAATGAAATTATAGGATTTGAAATAATTAGTACATCTCTGATTTAATTATAATAAAACTTTGCAGCTTTAAGTTGCTATGATAACCATCCAAAGATATACGTCAATTAACTGAATTTGAAAATTTAATCATTTCTTTACCTATTTTTTGATAGTTTTTGTCTAAGAAACATAGAACACAGCCTTGAACAAACTTAATATTTTTCACAGAATATATAGGTACCTCAAACACATCTGGAGAAATATTAAGTTTGTAGAAGAATGTGCTCTATATATGGTTAAAGAAAAACTTTCTAAATGAAAAACTTGAAAAATTGACTGAATTTCCTTTTTTCATCATTTTTGCATATTTAGCATACTTATTATACTTATTTCATCAAAGATGTACTTGATATTTAAAGTGAACAGTCTGGCAAAGAAAACCAGTCTAAATGCGTTCATTGGCCTTCCAAAAGTTCTCACATATTAATACGACGGTCAAGTTCTGCCTAGTTTCCCAGTTCTGACCATTAAAGTAAAGAAAAGTTGAAAGCATTGAAAGCGAGGCTGTGTGGAAATGTAACCACAGACATAGTGAGCCGGGAGGACGTTTTAGAATTCCCATACTTTAAAATAATTTTTCGTACACAGACAGATTTTGACGAGAGATTTTATTTTTCCATTTCATAAGAAATTATACTGGATACATTCACACCATTTTTACCGACTTTAGCCATCCTTGCCCGACTGTTCACTTTAACAATTTAATTACTAAATGACAAGTTTGATGGATAAGGGGCCAAAAAGCATTGAAACTGTGCATAAGTCCTTTGCTTTCATTTAATAAATCCCAATGACTGTGGTTTAGACTATACTCTCTTGTTCTACAATACTCACCTCACAGTTAAACCAACCACACTGAAGCCGCTCTGGAAGTTCTGGAATTAGGTTTCTTGTGTGCGTATCTAATAAACATTGGTCCATTCCAAGTCGGTTTAACAAGAGTGATCCAATGCATTTGATCTTGACATGAAAACAGTGGAAATAGGCATGTCTGAAGAAGTCATAATTCTCCCCCTGTACTTCAGTGCCACACTCTCGCCAGCTACACTGGAAACCATCCTCTGTAAAAACAGGTTTGTAAAATATTAACAATTTTCTATTCTTTCATAGAGGCAGCAGTGATCTTGTTATGGCATATTACAAGTAGACCTTCACCTTTTATGATCAGTAACAGGTGATGGCAAAAAGTAAAATTCCATTAATGCCCTCCACGCAGGGCTGTATTGGGAATCTGTTTTTTTCTTTCTTACTGATATTCCTTATTCTTTTCAGAACTTTAGACATACCTACCCGCAATATTATCTGTATGACAAAGGTGGTTTGACATATGTCGCAGGAACAGCTCCATTTCGGTAAAGACATCATGACAGTCGCCCCATTCACATGGGAGAGAAAGGTCTGTTTTAGATATCTTTACATCTGATCGCACTCGTTTGTTCCTTTTCTCCTTTGGGGGCATCTGTACAGATCACCTCTAAGCACCGCCAAGTTAAATGTCTAAGGCCTAGATATATTGCCAAAGAAAGAATAAAGAGGTCTTTATCACAATTTTACCAAAATAACATTGTACAAAAACAGAAGATCAAATACAAAGTTTAACACTATTATATCAATTTGTAGAGGGAATAAGATAAATTTAAATTCATATATATGTATGTCATGACGTAATTAATAAGTGAAAGTGGGGAAAATACACTGTATGACATGGTTTCAAAACCTTAGGACCTCCAAGTTTTTCTTTCAATTCGTACAACTGTACTAGTAAAAGGAAAGTGACAGCCTGTCTCTGTAATTCATGAGCTACAATTAATCTTATCAAAATATACTCATACAATATTTTGACTCTGTTTCAAAGAGGATCAGAGTAACAGAATGAGAATAACCTGTAGGGGTCTGTTATTAGAATGACTCAGCTGAAATCCTTTTTTGTTTTGGTTGAGAATGAGAATAACCTGTAGGGGTCTGTTATTAAAATGACTCAGCTGAAATCCCGTTTTGTCTTTGTTGGCAGAACCACTGGTTTGTCATACTAGTTTACAAACTCATAGGTTGGACAAACTATGGGTACTGTAATAGTCCTGTATTTTTAATAACTAAATAATTACTTCCAATGTAGGATTCAGGGCTCGAATTTCAGGCTGTTTTACTTGCTTTTTGCAAGTAGATATACCAGAATAGCAAGTGAAAAAAAATATGCACTTGCTTATTTTAGCAAGTGGTTTTTATCAGGGACAACTGTAAAAATGGCACAATGATTCTGAAAAATTGTTGTAATGGAAAATATGGGGGCCCAGTTCTTACAGTAATGTTGTTGATATTTATTATGTACTTATACATCTCACATCATCATGCAAAAATAAAGGATTTTATATATAACATAACTGTAATTTGAATACGGATATTAATTATAAGTAAAAAATATATTTTAGCAAGTAAAAATTTATGGCACTTGCTATTTTTAGCAAGTGGCAAAAAATGTAAAATTCAAGCCCTGGGATTGTTATTCATATGCGGATGTGCTCACAATTCTGTACACACACATATGATATTATGGATAATAGCCCTGCATTTGAGTAATGGTCCTGAATTTGAGAAATCATTAAGTTAATTAAATAATTACATAGATCAAGGACTTATAAATCCTTGTAGGACTGTAACTCATATGCAGGAGTGTGCCCAACACTCAAATATTGTGTACAATATTAATTATTTTGTAAATCATGTATAAAATTTGGCGTATTTTACATGGCCTAAAGAACAAACTGAAGGTTTGTTGAGCACTGTCCCTATTATCTGATGACCTTGCTACTAAATATTGAACACCCTTAAAAGTAAGACCAATAGCATTTCCCGAAGTTGAAGGAGACACAGGGTCAGGTTACTAATGATGACATATAAGATAGGTCACGTCTGTTTACATACATAATATGTAAGATAGGTCAGGTCTATTTACATACATTACACAAGGGGAAAAAGCTCCGTGTAATGTATGCAAATAGACATGAGTTATCTTATATATATCATCATTAGTAACAAGGTCCTGTTATTCAAATTTTCCTCAGCCATCAGGGTCATATAGTAAAGACAATATCTTTAAATGGTATATTAATGGATATAGGATGAAATATATGAAACGAGAAATTACTGTAAAATGTTCCAGAACTTTCTTTCCAATATTCCAATTGAACATACCACAAAATTCTATAGTATTTTAAGTTTTCGTCCGTTGTTTTGGACAAGGTGCCTCGGCAGGACTTGATCAATGGCGGGAGTATGATCTAGGTCTGCAAGGCGCTTGACATTGAAGGAAGAAAGAAACTCTAAAAATCAATATCCACATAGCGCTTGTATACCGTAGTTATGCTTACAAAGATCTAGGCCTATCCTATTATTTTAAAGTAATGTGTAGCGGAGGCCCAGAAAATAAAGATCTTTGGCTCATTTTAAAGCCATTTATATATATAGAAAAATATGCCAAGGGTGATAACAACATTGTATATGTCTGAAAATGATAAAGTAAATCTAACTTGTAACATTCTCCAATATTGTGTACAATATTAAATTTGTAAATCATGTATAAAATTTGGCGTATTTTACATGGCATAAAGAACAAACTGAAGGTTTGTTGAGCACTGTCCCTATTATCTGATGACCTTGCTACTAAATATTGAACACCCTTAAAAGTAAGACCAATAGCATTTCCCGAAGTTGAAGGAGACACAGGGTCAGGTTACTAATGATGACATATAGGGCCTGGTTACTAATGATGACATATACGATAGGTCACGTCTGTTTACATACATAATATGTAAGATAGGTCAGCCCTATTTACATCCATTACACAAGGGGGAGAAGCTCCGTGTGATGTATGCAAATAGACGTGAGTTATCTTATATATATCATCATTAGTAACAAGGTCCTGTTATTCAAATTTTCCTCAGCTATCAGGGTCATATAGTAAAGACAATATCTTTAAATGGTATATTAATGGATATAGGATGAAATATATGAAACGAGAAATTACTGTAAAATGTTCCAGAACTTTCTTTCCAATATTCCAATTGAACATACCACAGAATTCTATTGTATTTTAAGTTTTCGTCCGTTGTTTTGGACAAGGTGCCTCGGCAGGACTTGATCAATGGCGGGAGTATGATCTAGGTCTGCAAGGCGCTTGACATTGAAGGAAGAAAGAAACTCTAAAAATCAATATCCACATAGCGCTTGTATACCGTAGTTATGCTTACAAAGGTCTAGGCCTATCCTATTATTTTAAAGTAATGTGTAGCGGAGGCCCAGAAAATAAAGATCTTTGGCCCATTTTAAAGCCATTTATATATAGAAAAATATGCCAAGGGTGATAACAACATTGTATTGTCTGAAAATGATAAAGTAAATCTAACTTGTTGGCTGATCAAAATACAACACACATTAGGCCTACGACACGTTAACGTTACGCATAGTTAACCATTAGCTTATTTTAGAAGTTAGTTTGTAAAATTTTTAATACCCATTTTAGTACTTTGGATGAAAACATTGCTGATAATATGAAAAACATGAATTATGAAACACAGGAAGGCATCATAAATATTGACAATCATGAATACAAGCTGATCCATGATTTATCCATCCTGTGATTTATCTTTTTTTTCCTTTAAGCTTAAAATGGTGATGATGAATCGATGATGGGTCTAACACTGGTTAAGGTCTTATCAAAACTAAAAAGGAAGAAAGCCACTGGTGTATATTTGTAAATTGTAGATGGCATATCATGCAGAATTCTGAAATAATGTCAAAACTCTAGCTCTTTGATCGTTTGAAGTACAATATGCTCATGTAACCCAGGTAACCCCATGTCTCTTTAGATAAAAGTATATGTAATTACAGACCAGTTAGCATACAATATCTCAGAATTTCAAAAGTTTTTACGTCCCAGTATTTGATAAGTTTTTGATAGATTTCTGCATAATCAGCTTTCTACATATTTTAATAATATTTACCATGCAATTTTTAGCGGCTTTAATATGACGGGCTTTTGGTGCCAGACCACATCACTGCGCATGTTGGAGGACTGGCGGCAGGCCTTGTATGGTCACAACCATGTTTGGGCCATTTTGATGGATCTCTCCAAGGCCTTCGACTGTCTTCCACATGACCTGTTCCACAGGAAGCTGCAGTCGCACGGTATCTCTGGGGAGCTGCTATAGGTCTCATGAGCCGCTATATGTGGCACCAAGCAGAGGGTGGTGTTGAATTGGGAGGCAACACCAGTAAGTAGCTGTCTTTCAAGAAAGGTATATATTACTTAGTAATTAAGGAGGCAACTCTGTGTAATTATCCAGATGACAATATTCTGGACTATTTCAATCAATATCAAAAATTTGAAAGAATGTTTTAGAGGCGAGTATTCTAATGTTTAGGAAAGACACCTATTAAAATGTCACTAAAAAATCTATTCAAATTAATCCTTATAATTTAATTTACTAAAGACAATCTCTTCAATATTCAAAATTAATTTTGGGACTCTTTTGTCTATGAAATCATTACGCCGTCATCTAAGCCAATCAGAAGCAACGTTACAAACGGCGACGCCATTTTTTCCTTTATGGGTTGATAAAGTAAATTTTTAAGCCAATGAAAATGATCGCAACAAGCGAAATTGAATTATTAGGTATTGATATAGGCAAGCTATTAAGATTTGATAAACATGGTTTCAATGTATGTAGGAAAGCCTCCCAACAGTTAGCAGTTACTAAAAGGTTGGATTTCCTTCCAAAAACAACCAAAATGTTAATTAATAAGAGTGTCCCCTTATTTGGCATTTCTGCAGCATTTCTGGAACCAGGGCAATCGAAAAGGTGCAAGAAAGGGGTTTGCAATTAAATGGCCATACATACAACCTGAAAGAACTGCTTACTATAAATCAAATATACATTTTTTCCATGTTCACATGATGATACTCATGGCTTGTGAATTTTAAAACAAATTAACAAATCTGCTCCGAATGATATTTGTAACGTTATCAATAAAAATGAAAACTCATATAGTTTCAGGCCAGAAAATACAGCCCATGTGCCAAGGGTAAACACCATCAAGTATATATTGGGGAAAAATATCCTTCAGGTACATGTATGAGTCATCCCGCTTATGGAACAGCCTTCCAAACTTGCGCAAGGTAGAAAATTCGGAGACTGCTTCGTAAGTTGGATATCCCGAACTGTTATTGTAATATTTGTTTCTTTTTATTAATTTTACAGGCATGTGGTGTATTAAGATAACATTACAACTTCTGCTCCAAAAACTGATGTTTGAAATCTTTTATAGAAGTTTTGCATACTGCTTTTCTCTGATATGTATGTCTTTACAATTTAATACAGCTTTTTAGTTTCTACTGCATTTAATCCTTGTTTCTTTATTGTTCAACCTCAAGCAACAGATTTGTTTTAATTCACACTATATTAGTGTATATTATGACGATTGTTACTTTTTTCTATGGTAGTTTTTATGTACATAATTACGCCCTCCAGTGTTTTAATTTCTACTCAGCAGTTCATGTATCTATAGTATATTAGCTGCATGCTGTGATTTCTTTTTTGTTGCCATTCAATTTTGTTGCTTTTGTCTGTATCTTTAATGTATCTGTATATATGTATGTATATTTACAATACTACTTTACTTTTGTGAAGCCCTTCGTAGTTTATGTTCATTGTTTAAAGATGCTCCACCGCCGACAGAGCATAAATGATACCCATCATTTGAACAATAATTGGTGTTTAATCGTGTATATATATGTCTAATTAACAAAAAAAAAAAAAAATAAAAAAAAAAAAAAAAAAAAAAAAAAAAAAAGATTCCTTTGGTGCATGCGCAATCAGTACATCATTCCATATAGGATATAGTGCCACGGAACTTTTTCGGGATGCAATTAATTATTTTTCATATTTTTAACTTGAAGTAAAATTAGAAGCTCAAACTTTTCAACGGTGGTAATGGTGTAAAGTCAGTAACTTTTGTAACTGAAGAAAAATACTAAATCGTCTGCTCCTGTTTTTGATAGTGGAAAATACCATTTGCCAGCGGTGGAGCATCTTAGAGCATCTCATTAAGATTTGACGATAAATAAAGTTTCTTGTATTCTGTACAAAAGACACATGCCTAGCCAGTGGCTGACTCTGTGGCTTTGAGGATGGACGTCACTCTCTCTGCAGTCTTCAAAAGAAATCTTTGCAGGCATGTCTTTGCTTCAGATTTGTTCTCCTGAACCGCCTCCAGTTTTACTATGAGATAGTCCAGAGGTGGATATAACCCTGGAATACTGAGGATGGAGTATTATACACGAGTTTTTCCCATACTTTGATCCTATCCCGTTAGTTTGGTATATTTACGAGTCCATGCTCCATTGTGAATAGCGGAAAGCGCTACCATATGTGTGTAATATTGTATTTTTTAAATATATCTACACTCCATTTGGACTTGTATATTTGTTTACTATATATTCCGTCTTTGCATATTACAGAGTTAGCTCCCTTGCGGGTAGGTATCCATTGTGACGTCATTAGTCTATTGGCACAATTCACGTCTGTGATAACTCTGTAATATACAAATACATATACCGTCTTTGCATATTACAGAGTTAGCTCCCTTGCGGGTAGATATCCATTGTCACATCATTAGTCTATGGGCGCAATTCACGTCGTTTTTTCTCCGAAAAGTATGACGTTACGCTCGCAAACACATGACGTCACAATTAATACCTACCCGAAAGGGCAGATAACTTTGTAATATGCAAATACATATTCCGTCTTTGCACATTACAGAGTTAGTTCCCTTGCGGGGAGGTATCGATTGCTACGTCATTATTTTGTGAGCGCAATTCACGTCGTTATCTCCAAAAAGTATGACGTTACGCTCGTAAACACATGACACAATCAATACCTACCCGCAAGAGCAGATAACTCTGTAATGTGCAAAATCAGAATAGTGATGAATGCGAAATAGAAAGGGAATTTCAAGGCTTAAACTTTCTCCTGCATATAAAAGTTATGGGTATTCTCAAATTTTACTGACATTAAAAAAAATCGCTATTGCTTGTACATCAAAATGGATTTTATTGATTACCAATCAGAACAATAATAAAGAATTTGTTTTGAATCTAATTAGCGAAAGCGTAAGCTATGATCATATCTATTGCCACTAAGCAAACAAATAAATCACAACTTTTCTGTAATTCCAATTAGCATGCAATGAAACGATATTACTGTTTACAACATTAGAAAAAAAAATATCATTGAATGGATATATCAGGTTAATGGGGTAATGAACGTAATCAAAAAATTAATATCTTATTTGTCCTACACCGATGCATGAATTACACCATACTACAACATTTGAATTTGCCTACTTCGATAGCAATTGTTTTTATTACATATATATCGCCATTTTAAACAATTCTGCATTATAAAGTTCTCAAGAAGACATTATTGCTCAACTCGAGCTTTGTTGACATTTGTGGGTGGATCTGGAACATAATTAATAGCCAATGACAGTTCATTCAACATATAAGTAAATCCATTGACACTTTCGTATATACATAGTACATGGCTCTCTACAATTACATCACAACTCTGTAATAGCTGTCTACTGCTTTCTTTTGCTTATCTGTACAAACATATGTCGAAATATTTTCATCCAACGAATCCATTGTGGTACAATTTGAACAATAATATGAGAAAATGAATAATATTCTATAAACAATCATCAGAAGTAAAAACATGATATACGAGACCATATCCTTTACTAGAAATGTCATACTGCCATAAGGATCGTCTTTACGGCGCTTTAAAGATTCAACTCTTTATAGATAGAATTCTGGTATCTAGCCTTTTAAAACATTTTGCAAGTTAACGCAGAAAAGGTTGGTCTTTCTTATTCGGTAGGATGGTGGACCGTGTGGTTGCTGTTTGGTCCCATTTAAATATGTATTATTTTTCAATATTTTAGATTAAAAATATCCTAAAATGTAAAACTCAAGGAGAAAGATATATCATTTCTCACATTAATGTTTAATATTTCAATTACAAAAAATCTAGTAAAAATTTACAGCACAATAATAACCAATACAGCTAAATTATTGAAGTAAAATGGTGAAAATTTGGCTCCACTCAAAGCCAAGAAATACACATTTTTTAAAATGGCTTTAAACGTTAAATGGGCACATCTTAAAACATGTACAAATACTTCTACTAACAATAGAAATATAAAATATTTTTTCATTATTCACTCAGATAAGAGAATATAGCTAATTTTTGTTAGCAAGTTGCACATCATTCTCAATTATTTTTTTTAACTTACTGGTGTTTTCTCAATATTTCCTTCATTCAAACACAAGCATAAATAAAAAAAAAAAAAAAAAAAAAAAAAAAACAAAGGAATACATATATATATATATATATATATATACAAATACATATTCATCATTTTCTAGATAACTGTTATTAAATTCCAAATTCCACTTGCCTTACCTTTTAAACTATTATATTGGACTTTTAAGGACACGGCCGGATGATCTGTATGTTGTATTTGTGTCGGTCTGATATCACAACTTTTAATATTATTTATACATTTTTCGATCAGAAAGAAATCGAGCCTACTAGCTTCTCCAGCATATTTTGTTCTCCATGTGATTTTTTTGAATGATACGTATCCTCCATATGTCAATTAAGCTGTTATGTTTTGATCAGTGCTTAAACCCGTACGTGTTTCCAAACACCCTGTTTCTGATTTTTTGATATTCTATCAGTTTTACCATTTGTTTCATTAAAGTCTCCACCTGCGATAATCATACACTTGTTTAAAAGCATTCAGCTTGTTTTTTTTTAAAGAATACATTTCTATTTTTTTTTCTTCATCATTTGAAGCTTTCAGATTTAACAAAATATAGAAATTGTCTTCAATTCTAAATTGAGCATGTCATATCTACCTTCATTATCTGACTTACTGTCTATTATAGATATTGGTGCTTTTTTTTACTAATCATAATACATACTCCTCTACTATTTGTTTTACCAAAACTACAAAACTTTGCAAAAAATCTGTTGATTTGTTTGTCCCAGAAAATTGCGAAAAAAAATTATGTCCAAAATGTTGATGTTTTTTTCATATTTAAATCTGTTTTCTTTGTCCCTAGTCCCTGTACATTTAATGTGTCAGTAGGTGTAGCACATTCATGCAAAAGTTTAATTTTATGTGATTAATTGTTTCGATTTACTTCTATCCTTGCCCAATCAGTCGGTGTCTGGTCCATTTTGCTGCCCTTACCGCTGACTTAAGGAAAACGTTCCATAGTTCCAACGGTACAACGGCATTAAATATTTTTATTTAAAAAATGTAAATGTCACCTTGCTACAGATGTTAATCAATTTTATTCGAAAATCTCAATATTTCTATTATCTAGGTAGAAACAAGACCTTAACGTGAATGAAACCTCAGAGGTGTGCATCGTTACATGTATAGAACGTTAATCATTGAACTCCTTAGCAGGGACACGGACTTCGTTTGAGATTAAGAACATTTTTTTTTCTGATACAAATGTCGATCTTAAACTGTAAATATCACCAGTTATGTACCCCTTCTTAATACTAGCCGCAATGTATCGCTCGATCGGTTTAGAGTCAGATTAGTAATCAAGTGGTCAAGATTTCGATCCCTGGCAGAGACAGTGATTCAATTTATTATAAATCCTGCACCCTTTTACACATATTTCCCGGTCCTATGAGTGCGTGACCAACAAACATTTGATTATAGAATGAATCGCATGAGATATCATCTGACAATGATAAGGTTAACCTTGACTTCTTTCCGCGATCTTGGTATATCATGGGATTTTCATCTTAATGTGGTCATGACATTAAGTTTTTCGGGTCAACAAAGAAACTGACTTTTAAGGCATGCCTACATGTATCTTCAGCGACTTCAATACACTCTTATACCAGGTCTTCAACAGGTCGACATACGTGTGGCGATAACCCTTATACCAAGTCTTCAACTGGTCGACATACGTGTGACGGTAATCTTATACCAAGTCTTCAAGTGGTCGACATACGTGTGGCGGTTACTCTTATACAAAGTCTTTAACAGGTCGACATACGTGTGACGGTAACCCTTATACCAAATCTTCAACAGGCCGACATACGTGTGGCGGTTACTCTTATACCAAGTCTTCAACAGGCCGACATACGTGTGACGGTAACTCTTATACCAAGTCTTCAACAGGTCGACATACGTGTGGCGGTAACCCTTATACCAAGTCTTCAACAGGTCGACATACGTGTGACGGTAACTCTTATACCAAGTCTTCAACAGGTCGACATACGTGTGACGGTAACTCTTATGCCAAGTCTTCAACAGGTCGACATACGTGTGACGGTAACTCTTATACCAAGTCTTCAACAGACCGACATACGTGTGGCGGTAACTCTTATACCAAGTCTTCAACAGGTCGACATACGTGTGGCGATAACCCTTATACCAAGTCTTCAACAGGTCGACATACGTGTGACGGTAACTCTTATACCAAATCTTCAACAGGTCGACATACGTGTGACGGTAACTCTTATACCAAATCTTCAACAGGTCGACATACGTGTGACGGTAACTCTTATACCAAATCTTCAACAGGTCGACATACTGTGTGACGGTAAATATACCAAGTCTTCAACAGGTCGACAATACGTGTGACGGTAACTCTTATACCAAATCTTCAACAAGACCGACATACGTTGTGACGGTAACTCTTATACCAAGTCTTCAACAGGTCGACATACGTGTGACGGTAACCCTTATACCAAGTCTTCAACAGGTCGACATACGTGTGACGGTAACTCTTATACCAAATCTTCAACAGGTCGACATACGTGTGACGGTAACTCTTATACCAAGTCTTCAACAGGTCGACATACGTGTGACGGTAACTCTTATACCAAGTCTTCAACAGACCGACATACGTGTGACGGTAACCCTTATACCAAGTCTTCAACAGGTCGACATTACGTGTGACGGTAACTCTTATACCAAGTCTTCAACAGGTCGACATACGTGTGACGGTAACTCTTATACCAAGTCTTCAACAGGTCGACATACGTGTGACGGTAACTCTTATACCAAGTCTTCAACAGGTCGACATACGTGTGACGGTAACTCTTATACCAAGTCTTCAACAGGTCGACATACGTGTGACGGTAACTCTTATACCAAGTCTTCAACAGGTCGACATACGTGTGACGGTAACCTCTTATACCAAGTCTTCAACAGGTCGACATACGTGTGACGGTAACTCTTATACCAAGTCTTCAACAGGTCGACATACGTGTGACGGTAACTCTTATACCAAGTCTTCAACAGGTCGACATACGTGTGACGGTAACTCTTATACCAAGTCTTCAACAGGTCGACATACGTGTGACGGTAACTCTTATACCAAGTCTTCAACAGGTCGACATACGTGTGACGGTAACTCTTATACCAAGTCTTCAACAGGTCGACATACGTGTGACGGTAACTCTTATACCAAGTCTTCAACAGGTCGACATACGTGTGACGGTAACTCTTATACCAAGTCTTCAACAGACCGACATACGTGTGACGGTAACCCTTATACCAAGTCTTCAACAGACCGACATACGTGTGACGGTTTACTCTTATACCAAGTCTTTAACAGATCGAAAATACGTTCTGTGACGGTAAATCTCTGTACCTATATCAGGTCAACAGAACCGACATACGTGTGACGGTAACTCTTATACCAAGTCTTCAACAGACCGACATACGTGTGACGGTAACCCTTATACCAAGTCTTCAACAGGTCGACATACGTGTGACGGTAACTCTTATACCAAGTCTTCAACAAGTCGACATACGTGTGACGGTAACTCTTATACCAAGTCTTCAACAGGTCGACATACGTGTGGCGATAACCCTTATACCAAGTCTTCAACAGGTCGACATACGTGTGACGGTAACTCTTATACCAAGTCTTCAACAGACCGACATACGTGTGACGGTAACCCTTATAACAAGTCTTCAACAGGTCGACATACGTGTGACGGTTACTCTTATACCAAGTCTTCAACAGGTCGACATACGTGTGACGGTAACTCTTATACCAAGTCTTCAACAGGTCGACATACGTGTGACGGTAACTCTTATACCAAGTCTTCAACAGACCGACATACGTGTGACGGTAACTCTTATACCAAGTCTTCAACAGACCGACATACGTGTGACGGTAACTCTTATACCAAGTCTTCAACAGACCGACATACGTGTGACGGTAACTCTTATACCAAGTCTTCAACAGGTCGACATACGTGTGACGGTAACTCTTATACCAAGTCTTCAACAGACCGACATACGTGTGACGGTAACTCTTATACCAAGTCTTCAACAGGTCGACATACGTGTGACGGTAACTCTTATACCAAGTCTTCAACAGGTCGACATACGTGTGACGGTGACCCTTATACCAAGTCTTCAACAGGACCGACATACGTGTGACGGTAAATCTCTTATACCAAGGTCAATCGACATACGTGTGACGGTAACTCTTATACCAAGTCTTCAACAGGTCGACATACGTGTGACGGTAACTCTTATACCAAGTCTTCAACAGGTCGACATACGTGTGACGGTAACTCTTATACCAAGTCTTCAACAGACCGACATACGTGTGACGGTAACTCTTATACCAAGTCTTCAACAGGTCGACATACGTGTGACGGTAACTCTTATACCAAGTCTTCAACAGGTCGACATACGTGTGACGGTAACTCTTATACCAAGTCTTCAACAGACCGACATACGTGTGACGGTAACTCTTATACCAAGTCTTCAACAGGTCGACATACGTGTGACGGTAACTCTTATACCAAGTCTTCAACAGGTCGACATACGTGTGACGGTAACTCTTATACCAAGTCTTCAACAGACCGACATACGTGTGACGGTAACTCTTATACCAAGTCTTCAACAGGTCGACATACGTGTGACGGTAACTCTTATACCAAGTCTTCAACAGGTCGACATACGTGTGACGGTAACTCTTATACCAAGTCTTCAACAGGTCGACATACGTGTGACGGTAACTCTTATACCAAGTCTTCAACAGTCCAACATACGTGTGACGGTAACTCTTATACCAAGTCTTCAACAGGTCGACATACGTGTGACGGTAACCCTTATAACAAGTCTTCAACAGGTCGACATACGTGTGGACGGTAACTCTTATACCAAGTCTTTAACAGATCGAATACGTGTGACGGTAACTCTTATACCAAAGTCTTCAACAGGTCGACATACGTGTGACGGTAACCCTTATACCAAGTCTTCAACAGGTCGACATACGTGTGACGGTAACCCTTATACCAAGTCTTCAACTGGTCGACATACGTGTGACGGTAATCTTATACCAAGTCTTCAAGTGGTCGACATACGTGTGGCGGTTACTCTTATACCAAGTCTTCAACAGACCGACATACGTGTGACGGTAACTCTTATACCAAGTCTTCAACAGACCGACATACGTGTGACGGTAACTCTTATACCAAGTCTTCAACAGACCGACATACGTGTGTGACGGTAACTCTTATACCAAGTCTTCAACAGACCGACATACGTGTGACGGTAACTCTTATACCAAGTCTTCAACAGACCGACATACGTGTGACGGTAACTCTTATACCAATCTTCAACAGAGTCGACATACGTGTGACGGTAACCCTTATACCAAGTCTTCAACAGGTCGACATACGTGTGACGGTAACTCTTATACCAAGTCTTCAACAGGTCGACATATACGTGTGACGGTAATCTTATACCAAGTCTTCAACAGGTCGACATACGTGTGGCGGTAACTCTTATACCAAGTCTTCAACAGACCGACATACGTGTGACGGTAACTCTTATACCAAGTCTTCAACAGACCGACATACGTGTGGCGGTAACTCTTATACCAAGTCTTCAACAGACCGACATACGTGTGACGGTAACTCTTATACCAAAGTCTTCAACAGGTCGACATACGTGTGACGGTAACTCTTATACCAAGTCTTCAACAGGTCGACATACGTGTGTGACGGTAACTCTTATACCAAGTCTTCAACAGGTCGACATACGTGTGACGGTAACTCTTATACCAAGTCTTCAACAGGTCGACATACGTGTGTGTGACGGTATCTCTTATACCAAGTCTTCAACAGACCGACATACGTGTGACGGTAACTCTTATACCAAGTCTTCAACAGGTCGACATACGTGTGACGGTAACCCTTATACCAAGTCTTCAACAGACCACATACGTGTGACGGTAACTCTTATACCAAGTTTTCAACAGACCGACATACGTGTGACGGTAACTCTTATACCAAGTCTTCAACAGACCGACATACGTGTGACGGTAACTCTTATACCAAGTCTTCAACAGACCGACATACGTGTGACGGTAACTCTTATACCAAGTCTTCAATAGACCGACATACGTGTGACGGTAACTCTTATACCAAGTCTTCAACAGGTCGACATACGTGTGACGGTAACTCTTATACCAAGTCTTCACACGGGTACCGACATACGTGTGACAGTAACCCTTATACCAAGTCTTTCAACAGACCGACATACGTGTGACGGTAACTCTTATACCAAGTCTTCAACAGGTCGACATACGTGTGACGGTAACTCTTATATACCAAGTCTTCAACAGACCGACATACGTGTGACGGTAACTCTTTATACCAAGTCTTCAACAGGTCGACCATACGTGTGACGGTAACTCTTATACCAAGTCTTCAACAGACCGACATACGTGTGACGGTAACTCTTATACCAAGTCTTCAACAGACCGACATACGTGTGACGGTAACTCTTATACCAAGTCTTCAACAGACCGACATACGTGTGACGGTAACTCTTATACCAAGTCTTCAACAGACCGACATACGTGTGACGGTAACCCTTATACCAAGTCTTCAACAGGTCGACATACGTGTGACGGTAACTCTTATACCAAGTCTTCAACAGGTCGACATACGTGTGACGGTAACTCTTATACCAAGTCTTCAACAGACCAACATACGTGTGACGGTATCTCTTATACCAAGTTTTCAATAGACCGACATACGTGTGACGGTAACTCTTATACCAAATCTTCAACAGGTCGACATACGTGTGACGGTAACCCTTACCAAGTCCAACAGTCTTCATAAGTGTGACGGTAAATCTTATAACATAACAGACCGACATACGTGTGACGGTAACTCTTATACCAAATCTTCAACAGACCGACATACGTGTGAGGGTAACCCTTATACCAAGTCTTCAACAGGTCGACATACGTGTGACGGTAACTCTTATACCAAGTCTTCAACAGGTCGACATACGTGTGACGGTAACCCTTATACCAAGTCTTCAACAGGTCGACATACGTGTGACGGTAACTCTTATACCAAGTCTTCAACAGTTGTCGACATACGTGTGGCGGTAACTCTTATACCAAGTCTTCCAACAGATCGACATACGTGTGACGGTAACTCTTATACCAAGTCTTCAACAGACCGACATACGTGTGACGGTAACTCTTATACCAAGTCTTCAACAGACCGACATACGTGTGACGGTAACTCTTATACCAAGTCTTCAACAGGTCGACATACGTGTGGCGATAACCCTTATACCAAGTCTTCAACTGGTCGACATACGTGTGACGGTAATCTTATACCAAGTCTTCAAGTGGTCGACATACGTGTGGCGGTTACTCTTATACCAAGTCTTCAACAGACCGACATACGTGTGACGGTAACTCTTATACCAAGTCTTCAACAGACCGACATACGTGTGACGGTAACTCTTATACCAAGTCTTCAACAGACCGACATACGTGTGACGGTAACTCTTATACCAAGTCTTCAACAGACCGACATACGTGTGACGGTAACTCTTATACCAAGTCTTCAACAGACCGACATACGTGTGACGGTAACTCTTATACCAAGTCTTCAACAGGTCGACATACGTGTGACGGTAACTCTTATACCAAGTCTTCAACAGGTCGACATACGTGTGACGGTAACTCTTATACCAAATCTTCAACAGGTCGACATACGTGTGACGGTAACTCTTATACCAAGTCTTCAACAGGTCGACATACGTGTGACGGTAACTCTTATACCAAGTCTTCAACAGGTCGACATACGTGTGACGGTAACTCTTATACCAAGTCTTCAACAGACCGACATACGTGTGACGGTAACTCTTATACCAAATCTTCAACAGGTCGACATACGTGTGACGGTAACTCTTATACCAAATCTTCAACAGACCGACATACGTGTGACGGTAACTCTTATACCAAGTCTTCAACAGACCGACATACGTGTGACGGTAACCCTTATACCAAGTCTTCAACAGACCGACATACGTGTGACGGTAACTCTTATACCAAGTCTTCAACAGGTCGACATACGTGTGACGGTAACTCTTATACCAAGTCTTCAACAGACCGACATACGTGTGACGGTAACAAATCTTTATACCAAAGTCTTTCAACTGGTCAACAGACGACATACGTGTGACGGTAACTCTTATACCAAGTCTTCAACAGACCAACATACGTGTGACGGTATCTCTTATACCAAGTTTTCAATAGACCGACATACGTGTGACGGTAACTCTTATACCAAGTCTTCAACAGACCGACATACGTGTGACGGTAACTCTTATACCAAGTCTTCAACAGGTCGACATACGTGTGACGGTAACCCTTATACCAAGTCTTCAACAGGTCGACATACGTGTGACGGTAACTCTTATACCAAGTCTTCAACAGTCAACATACGTGTGACGGTATCTCTTATACCAAGTCTTCAACAGGTCGACATACGTGTGACGGTAACCCTTATACCAAGTCTTCAACAGGTCGACATACGTGTGACGGTAACTCTTATACCAAGTCTTCAACAGGTCGACATACGTGTGGCGGTAACTCTTATACCAAGTCTTCAACAGACCGACATACGTGTGACGGTAACTCTTATACCAAGTCTTCAACAGGTCGACATACGTGTGACGGTAACCTCTTATACCAAGTCTTCAACAGGTCGACATACGTGTGACGGTAACTCTTATACCAAGTCTTCAACAGACCGACATACGTGTGACGGTAACCCTTATACCAAGTCTTCAACAGACCGACATACGTGTGGACGGTAACTCTTATACCAAGTCTTCAACAGACCGACATACGTGTGACGGTAACTCTTATACCAAGTCTTCAACAGTCGACATACGTGTGACGGTAACTCTTATACCAAGTCTTCAACAGACCGACATACGTGTGACGGTAACTCTTATACCAAGTCTTCAACAGACCGACATACGTGTGACGGTAACTCTTATACCAAGTCTTCAACAGGTCGACATACGTGTGACGGTAACTCTTATACCAAGTCTTCAACAGGTCGACATACGTGTGACGGTAACCCTTATACCGGTCTTCAACTGTCGACATACGTGTGACGTAACTTAATCTTCAACCAAGTCAGCTTCAACGGTCGACATACGTGTGGACGGTAACTCCTTATACCAAGTCTTCACAGTGGTCGACATACGTGTGACGGTAACTCTTATACCAAGTCTTCAACAGTCGACATACGTGTGACGGTAACTCTTATACCAAGTCTTCAACAGACCGACATACGTGTGACGGTAACTCTTATACCAAGTCTTCAACAGACCGACATACGTGTGACGGTAACTCTTATACCAAGTCTTCAACAGACCGACATACGTGTGACGGTAACTCTTATACCAAGTCTTCAACAGGTCGACATACGTGTGACGGTAACTCTTATACCAAATCTTCAACAGGTCGACATACGTGTGACGGTAACTCTTATACCAAGTCTTCAACAGGTCGACATACGTGTGACGGTAACCTTATACCAAGTCTTCAACAGGTCGACATACGTGTGACGGTAACTCTTATACCAAGTCTTCAACAGGTCGACATACGTGTGACGGTAACTCTTATACCAAATCTTCAACAGGTCGACATACGTGTGACGGTAACTCTTATACCAAGTCTTCAACAGGTCGACATACGTGTGACGGTAACCCTTATACCAAGTCTTCAACAGGTCGACATACGTGTGACGGTAACTCTTATACCAAGTCTTCAACAGGTCGACATACGTGTGACGGTAACTCTTATACCAAGTCTTCAACAGGTCGACATACGTGTGACGGTAACTCTTATACCAAGTCTTCAACAGGTCGACATACGTGTGACGGTAACTCTTATACCAAGTCTTCAACAGGTCGACATACGTGTGACGGTAACCCTTATACCAAGTCTTCAACAGGTCGACATACGTGTGACGGTAACTCTTATACCAAGTCTTCAACAGACCGACATACGTGTGACGGTAACTCTTATACCAAGTCTTCAACAGACCGACATACGTGTGGACGGTAACTCTTATACCAAGTCTTCAAGTCTTCAACAGACTTCGACATACGTGTGACGGTAACTCTTATACCAAGTCTTCAACAGACCGACATACGTGTGACGGTAACTCTTATACCAAGTCTTCAACAGACCGACATACGTGTGACGGTAAATCTTATACCAAATCTTCAACAGACCGACATACGTGTGAGGGTAACTCTTATACCAAGTCTTCAACAGGTCGACATACGTGTGACGGTAACTCTTATACCAAGTCTTCAACAGACCGACATACGTGTGACGGTAACTCTTATACCAAGTCTTCAACAGGTCGACATACGTGTGACGGTAACTCTTATACCAAGTCTTTAACAGACCGACATACGTGTGACGGTAACTCTTATACCAAATCTTCAACAGACCGACATACGTGTGACGGTAACTCTTATACCAAGTCTTCAACAGACCGACATACGTGTGACGGTAACTCTTATACCAAGTCTTCAACAGGTCGACATACGTGTGACGGTAACTCTTATACCAAGTCTTCAACAGACCGACATACGTGTGACGGTAACTCTTATACCAAGTCTTCAACAGGTCGACATACGTGTGACGGTAACCCTTATACCAAGTCTTCAACAGACCGACATACGTGTGACGGTAACTCTTATACCAAGTCTTCAACAGGTCGACATACGTGTGACGGTAACTCTTATACCAAGTCTTCACAACGGTCGACATACGTGTGACGGTAATCTTATACCAAGTCTTCAACAGACCGACATACGTGTGACGGTAACTCTTATACCAAGTCTTCAACAGACCGACATACGTGTGACGGTAACTCTTATACCAAGTCTTCAACAGACCGACATACGTGTGACGGTAACTCTTATACCAAGTCTTCAACAGGTCGACATACGTGTGACGGTAACTCTTATACCAAGTCTTCAACAGGTCGACATACGTGTGACGGTAACTCTTATACCAAGTCTTCAACAGACCGACATACGTGTGACGGTAACTCTTATACCAAGTCTTCAACAGACCGACATACGTGTGACGGTAACTCTTATACCAAGTCTTCAACAGGTCGACATACGTGTGACGGTAACTCTTATACCAAGTCTTCAACAGTCCGACATACGTGTGACGGTAACTCTTATACCAAGTCTTCAACAGGTCGACATACGTGTGACGGTAACCCTTATACCAAGTCTTCAACAGACCGACATACGTGTGACGGTAACTCTTATACCAAGTCTTCAACAGGTCGACATACGTGTGACGGTAACTCTTATACCAAGTCTTCAACAGACCGACATACGTGTGACGGTAACTCTTATACCAAGTCTTCAACAGACCGACTTACGTGTGACGGTAACCCTTATATCAAGTCTTCAACAGACCGACTTACGTGTGACGGTAACTCTTATACCAAGTCTTCAACAGACCAACATACGTGTGACGGTATCTCTTATACCAAGTTTTCAATAGACCGACATACGTGTGACGGTAACTCTTATACCAAATCTTCAACAGGTCGACATACGTGTGACGGTAACCCTTATACCAAGTCTTCAACAGACCAACATACGTGTGACGGTATCTCTTATACCAAGTCTTCAATAGACCGACATACGTGTGACGGTAACTCTTATACCAAGTCTTCAACAGGTCGACATACGTGTGACGGTAACTCTTATACCAAGTCTTTAACAGATCGAAATACGTGTGACGGTAAATCTTGTACCAAATCTTCAACAGACCGACATACGTGTGACGGTAACCCTTATACCAAGTCTTCAACAGACCGACATACGTGTGACGGTAACTCTTATACCAAGTCTTCAACAGGTCGACATACGTGTGACGGTAACTCTTATACCAAGTCTTCAACAGGTCGACATACGTGTGACGGTAACCCTTATACCAAGTCTTCAACAGGTCGACATACGTGTGACGGTAACCCTTATACCAAGTCTTCAACAGGTCGACATACGTGTGACGGTAACTCTTATACCAAATCTTCAACAGGTCGACATACGTGTGACGGTAACTCTTATACCAAGTCTTCAACAGGTCGACATACGTGTGACGGTAACTCTTATACCAAGTCTTCAACAGACCGACATACGTGTGACGGTAACTCTTATACCAAGTCTTCAACAGGTCGACATACGTGTGACGGTAACTCTTATACCAAATCTTCAACAGGTCGACATACGTGTGACGGTAACTCTTATACCAAGTCTTCAACAGGTCGACATACGTGTGACGGTAACCCTTATACCAAGTCTTCAACAGACCGACATACGTGTGACGGTAACTCTTATACCAAATCTTCAACAGGTCGACATACGTGTGACGGTAACCCTTATACCAAGTCTTCAACAGGTCGACATACGTGTGACGGTAACCCTTATACCAAGTCTTCAACAGGTCGACATACGTGTGACGGTAACTCTTATACCAAGTCTTCAACAGGTCGACATACGTGTGACGGTAACTCTTATACCAAGTCTTCAACAGACCGACATACGTGTGACGGTAACTCTTATACCAAGTCTTCAACAGGTCGACATACGTGTGACGGTAACTCTTATACCAAGTCTTCAACAGACCGACATACGTGTGACGGTAACTCTTATACCAAGTCTTCAACAGACCGACATACGTGTGACGGTAACTCTTATACCAAGTCTTCAACAGACGACATACGTGTGACGGTAACTCTTATACCAAGTCTTCAACAGGTCGACATACGTGTGACGGTAAATCTTATACCAAGTCTTCAACAGACCGACATACGTGTGACGGTAACTCTTATACCAAGTCTTCAACAGACCGACATACGTGTGACGGTAACCCTTATACCAAGTCTTCAACAGACCGACTTACGTGTGACGGTAACTCTTATACCAAGTCTTCAACAGACCGACATACGTGTGACGGTAACTCTTATACCAAGTCTTCAACAGACCGACTTACGTGTGACGGTAACCCTTATATCACGTCTTTAACAGACCAACTTACGTGTGACGGTAACTCTTATACCAAGTCTTCAACAGACCAACATACGTGTGACGGTATCTCTTATACCAAGTTTTCAATAGACCGACATACGTGTGACGGTAACCCTTATACCAAGTCTTCAACAGGTCGACATACGTGTGGACGGTAACCCTTATACAAGTCTTCAACAGACCGACATACGTGTGACGGTAACTCTTATACCAAGTCTTCAACAGGTCGACATACGTGTGACGGTAACTCTTATACCAAATCTTCAACAGACCGACATACGTGTGACGGTAACTCTTATACCAAGTCTTCAACAGACCGACATACGTGTGACGGTAACCCTTATACCAAGTCTTCAACAGACCGACATACGTGTGACGGTAACCCTTATACCAAGTCTTCAACAGGTCGATATACGTGTGACGGTAACTCTTATACCAAATCTTCAACAAGTCGACATACGTGTGACGGTAACTCTTATACCAAGTCTTCAACAGTGTCGACATACGTGTGACGGTAACCCTTATACCAAGTCTTCAAAGAACGACATACGTGTGACGGTAACCCTTATACCAAGTCTTCAACAGGTCGACATACGTGTGACGGTAACCCTTATACCAAGTCTTCAACAGGTCGACATACGTGTGACGGTAACTCTTATACCAAGTCTTCAACAGGTCGACATACGTGTGACGGTAACCCCTATACCAAGTCTTCAACAGGTCGACATACGTGTGACGGTAACCCCTATACCAAGTCTTCAACAGGTCGACATACGTGTGACGGTAACTCTTATACCAAGTCTTCAACAGAACACGTGTGACCGACTCTATACAAGTCTTGTGACGGTAACGGTAACCCTTATACCAAGTCTTCAACAGACCGACATACGTGTGACGGTAACTCTTATACCAAGTCTTCAACAGGTCGACATACGTGTGACGGTAACTCTTATACCAAGTCTTCAACAGGTCGACATACGTGTGACGGTAACTCTTATACCAAGTCTTCAACAGGTCGACATACGTGTGACGGTAACTCTTATACCAAGTCTTCAACAGGTCGACATACGTGTGACGGTAACTCTTATACCAAGTCTTCAACAGGTCGACATACGTGTGACGGTAACCCTTATACCAAGTCTTCAACAGGTCGACATACGTGTGACGGTAACTCTTATACCAAGTCTTCAACAGGTCGACATACGTGTGACGGTAACTCTTATACCAAGTCTTCAACAGGTCGACATACGTGTGACGGTAACTCTTATACCAAGTCTTCAACAGGTCGACATACGTGTGACGGTAACTCTTATACCAAGTCTTCAACAGGTCGACATACGTGTGACGGTAACTCTTATACCAAGTCTTCAACAGGTCGACATACGTGTGACAGTAACTCTTATACCAAATCTTCAACAGGTCGACATACGTGTGACGGTAACTCTTATACCAAGTCTTTAACCGGTCGACATACGTGTGGCGGTAAATAACTTTTGTGGAGCCATTCATCAATATCATTATACAGTCGTTTGTATTTCTCAGATGGAGAATGCATTCTTTTACACAACTCACAGAAACCAATATTCAGGTCGTCGTTGACCTTGAAATATCGTCGCCAATGAAAGTAATTCTTGAATCTGCCCTCATCTTCCGACAATTTCCGTAAAAACCTACCTAACTTTTCAATAGATGAGAAGTTTGAAGTGTCTATATAAGAGCCAGGAGGGAGAAATATAGAATAGTTAGCACTTCCACGAGTAATTGGGATTGAGTCTATTTTTTGTGCGAACAGATTAAAACTTTTTTCTGTCATATAGTCTTCACAGAAAGAATTTTCAAATGATGCATAAAATTTATAATTCCCGAGACATCCCTTCCATTGTGCTCTTGGACAATGAAGCTTACCACATCGGCCAAAAATATCGGTATCAATGTATTTTTGAAGTTCATTTCCATATTTCAGTCTTTGACTTTGCACTCCGCAATGTGAAACTATCCAACCAATGTTTCTGGTCTTATTCTTCCAAGGAATAGCTGGGGAATTGTCAATGTTTGTATTATTTCTGTGGGTGAAAAACCCATATGGTCTAAAGATATCCGAATCACGTCTATAACTGAATGTCCAGTTGAACAACCGCTTCCACTTTTTAAAATTTGTCGGCATTAGAATTGGAGGTTCTAGATCATGGAAAACCCAAGTTTGACCTTCGTATTTCTTAAACGGCGCGTCTACATGTAGATCTGGCGCGTGGAAAATAACTACGTCACTATCAGCGTAACTCGATGATGTCACCATTTCACAGCTATCTTCACACTCGTCGAAAATGTTCAGACTGACCCAGGGTGGTTTGCTTGGGTAGTTGACACGCTTAATAGTTTTATGTGTTGGAGGAAGGAGCCGAAATATCGGCAGATTGAAGTAGTTTGAGACAGCTGTTCCGTGGTAAAACAGGATGCATGTCACAGTCCCAAGTAAAAGATAGACCAATAGTACCAAACCTATTCTAAAAAAACAAAACAAAACAAATTTCTGTAACAATAGCAAACATAAAATTTACTGCAATATGGATAAATCAAAACGTGATACTGAAAATGCCAGATAATTACATTGTATACCAACAGTCAAAATATATGGAGATTTGCTTTAGTACATTTTTCAAAAGTTTAATAGGAGAAATGTTTTTGTAACATGTTAAATATGGAAAAAATGGCTGAAATGGTGCATTTTGTATATGAAAGATGTAGCATATGTTGCGATTCTGAGACAAAATAAGAGCACAATGTATTATAAAACAAAACTGTTATATCTTGCTATAAGAAGACAACTGTATATCATAAAGTCTGCAAAAAGTCATACATATAAAACAACCCATTAGGGAAATATAGTTTTCATTTATCGCGTATATGGTCAAAATGACAATATTTCTATAAAATCCAATATGTTCTCAATTAGTCATCTTTGAGTGACATTCAATCAAAAACGAGCATAGTGACATATGCTATGTTCCTTCGAGAATGCATTTTGATTGTTCAATATATGTAATTCATTTGGTAGGGAATTAACATAATCGACATCAGTATTTACACCATAAGATAATAGATTAGTCTTAAAGCTGACAATGCAAGTTAAAATTATTAAAATGATTTTTTTTTAAATAAGTATACTCGTTTTAAGAATCGTTTATGAGACATTCCCCGGTTGAGGACAGCCATTTTTGTTTTACATTCCGACGACTCGCCGACCCCTATATAAAGCGCGTGAATCGACACACGTGCGCTCATTCATGTACCTATACACCTAGCATTCCACAGTATATATCACCTACAAATAGGTAAACAAAACCCTCACCTGTATAACTATATGGGACCTTTTTTTTAGCAATTAACATGTCAACTCCTCTAAGTTGTCATTTAGATGTTTCTCAAAATAAAATTTCAACGCAAGTGAATAGAAATCCAAACAATAATCCGTCCACATATCTCTACGTATGTCATCGTACCCGATGCACTCAACTGACCGTATACAAGTGACAACGTACCTGACCCGAACGAGCGACAACTATCAAGGACACACACGTGTCGATGTACATGAACGTGTAAAACTTCGTATATATAAGTGTTTTATTAGTTCGTATTGGACATATGTTGGGATATAGCTGACAACACATTCATCCATTACTTCAATGAAATATTGGCAGGTTAGTGCAATGTTTATTTTCAATTTGACATTGTTATTTCCAATATCGGGGCATGTGTAATTGGGACAAGACATGTTTAGAATGACACACGTGTGTCAAGTGTCCCGTGCTTTATTCAGGGGGTTGGCCAGTGAAGGTTACTAAGCAGAGCAAAAGAAAAATGGCTGCCACTTCCTGAGATACCACACTGTCATAACTAGGGGATTTTTAAAAAAAAATTCAAATGCATGTTTTTAACTTGCATTGTCAGCTTTAAGCCAATCAAAAAGCTCGTTATAAACAGGAAAGCAGGATTGGATCATGTGTAAGAGACTAACTGACTTGTACTATATGACATACCTTCTAACACTGATACCTTTTGACGTCATAGTCAAGATGTGATACTATACACCTCGGTTATCAAGAAATTTGTGTTCTTTGATAGGTCTTAGTTTTTACTGAAATAAAGAGAAGTAATTTGTCATTCCTTTTTAAACGAAATTTCATACTCACGAATTAATAAGAGCTTTTGATATTTTATTCACCATCAAAATTACCAGATATTTACATCTTCAGTACAGTGAAATGATTACATACATTCATACCATATAGCCAAGTCTACAATTTCATTTCATATTTCACTAGAAGTGTTTTTAGTAATTGTTAAGTGGTTTCTGCAGGTATGTTTCTATTTAAACATAAAAAATACATTCGGTGTTGAAACTAATGTTTATAAGGCATCCTACATGTTTGTCTTAACATTTGATTTATTTCCCCAGCTGATCCATTAGATCCAAAGGTGGTGTTGCAAAACCCCGATTTTAATCTTCAAATTTTGCAGTGTTATATATCTAGGTACATTATTATTTAGCGGACAGCTGAGTGATTACCGCAGTCAGCGCACTTATGGAGGTTTTAGTGAACATCACCGAAACAAATCGTATTTAATTATGTTGACTTCAAATTGATTTTTCAACCAAAAATAGTCAGCGCACTTGTGGAGGTTTAAGTGAACATCACCGAAACAAATCATATTTAATTATGTTGACTTCAAATTGATTTTTCAACCAAAAATAGCAAACTTTTGACAAAATAAAAATTAACGTTATTGGGTTTTCACCAAATAGATGTCATGCTATCATTTTTTCCATCTTTAATAATCATTTAAATAAAACACATGACAAACTTATAGCAGATATGTTTTGGAAAAACGTTGAAATTCGGAATATTCTAAAGAAAAGAGAAAAAGAAATGTCTGCGAATTGACTGTATATTTAAAATTAACAACGTTTACCATAATAAAACAACAGTTAGTGATATGTTTTGTAAACCAACATATATTCTATAAAATTAGTGTATTTTTATTCTTGAATTGAAGAACTAGATATGCTCTTACGTGAAAAAATGTTCCTTTTTAATATCAGAAATCAAACAATATTTAGAAAGAAATGTTTTTTCGTTAGCAACTCGATCTCAATAGATACAAATTAAGATTATCCTTCCCTCTTAGGTGAATAAAAACTATTTGAAATTGAATTCAAGAAGATTAAAGAGCGAAACAGAATTACAAATAGCACAAAGGCTACAATCTTAATTTGACCAATCAGGACCCTCTATTTTGTTACCAGTACAACAAAGTGGTTTTTTTAAAATAATAATATCTTCTTCGGCATATCTAATAACCCATATGTACCAATTTCACTTATATCTCAATTTCAACCACCCAGAGTCGCTCATTTTGTTACCATGGACATAAATCAATCATTTCGAAATTGTTCCTATGCTACATCAATTTTCATGTAAATCTGACAATATCTAAATTTGAACCAATCAGCGGCCTCCATTTTGTTACCATGGCAAGCAATATTTTTGAAACTGTTACCATTATATTAATCTTCCGAAATAATTACTATACACTAATTTTCACTTAAATTGAACTCTGGAATCTTAAACTAGAAATGTTTAGCTAGCAATAGAGTTCTGTTGCTACCTGCACTCGCTATATTTAAATCACCCCAAAACTGTTTCCCTGTATTTTTATTCTGAAACTAATTTACATATAGACAGAGAATGTCCTGAGAGTATTATTAATGCAGGGTAAAATTTTGTACGTTTAAATAAAATCATATAGTGGCCTTAATACGCTGCCATAGAAATGAAATGACAAAGGGAAATATTCCTTTTTCTATTTTTCCCAAAAATCTTTAATTTTTTGTTAAAATTATACACAAAACTTTCCTTTTAAAATCTAAAACAAAGGACTTAGACACAAACTATACGATCTACTCAACTGATTTATTAATAAAATATGTAGCTATTTAACAAAGGGTGACCTATTTTGAAATTTTTGTGAAGGTAGTTTAAATGAAAAAAAAAATCAGGCCCTTTGGGCCTTTTTAAAATCACAAAAGGTAAAAAGTAGTTTTAAAGGGGCAACTAGTAGTACTTTCGATATGCAAAGTTTAAAGAACATTGGGCTGTGAGAAATTTCTATGGGATTTTTAACATTAGCTTGAACACCACATTTACCGAAACTAGCTGGCGACGTTTTAACTAATTTACTTACATGATTCAAGATTTAGGATAGCCCGAGAGATTCGAAAATCTATCGTATCCGAATCCGGCATTTATGTACCTGTGTTACCTGTTCATTAGCTCCCTTGGTATCTTTGTGTAATCTGTTTACGTTCGCACTAAGTCATAACCAATTCTTTCTGCCACTAACATTTCTGAAAAAAATGGCATACAAAATAAAGATACATTGTCATGCCGTTGATAACCGTTGTTTCTTTTGTAAAAAAAACCGTTCTTGCTTACCTTCACGCTAGTTTTATGTCTCACTCACTTATCTCAATCATACGGTATATGTTACATGTTCGTTAAATTCCTAGAGGACTATGACACAATATAGAATCCACATATCCTTCTTACAGAACGCCGTCGACTGATATCAAACTTATTTTTAAAAAAAAAGTCTTCTAGTTCCTTCTAGCCTGATATATGGTCCTGTTACATAATGACTGTTATGTGTCAATACATATCGTTACACATTCCCATGCTTTTGACAGATTACGTAAGTCTTAGATTAGATACACGACCAGTCAGGTGTAATGTCTATTTTGATAAAAGCACAGAAATGTAACGTACCGGCGGGGGTTGTTACCAAGATATGCTTTGGTCCCTATTATGAATTACCAACTATACTACAGCAGCCAATATATACAGATAAGTTAGGTTACAACCAGCAACACTAGTCAATGTTCTATGTACAATAAACGTTATCAATAAGCACAATACGACAGAGTACCTCTCTGAACTAAAGTACACTATGTGAAGGGAGACAACCCCTGTATGCTTATACAACCACTATAGGTACACAGGGCGCAACACACCTAGTGCTGATCACGGCCCTCTATAACACACATACGGGACAAACGAGACTGATGCTACGACCCTAAGAGTACCGGACAGTACTAACACTACACACCGACCCAAAATGTGGTCACTACAACTCGGAGTCTGCTGACTGCGAGCGTGTCGCTAACACCAGTGTTGACGGTCCTACTCACGACCTACCTATGTCGTGAGTCGTGAGTGTTCACGACTATCTACAGTAGTCGTGAGACGATGTTGCGAGTAACTCACGACCTATGTACCTCAACGCACTTACTGAGGTTATAATATAATAGCTATGAACCACAATGCTCAGAACACGATAGCTACTTATATTAATGGAAGTCCCTGGCCACGACACCGATCAAGGCAATGCTTATTCAGCAACTTCTGTCTTTCAGTGCCGTTAACCAATAGATTATATGCAAGAGATCTTACCAAACGGACGACCAGTTCCCAGAATGAAATCACTCTCGTGTGCCGGCTGTATTTATACTCTGCGAGGGAAACAACGCCATCTATTGTTAATCAGGAAAACGAGTCACTAAAACGCTTTACTGATACCGTTCTTAATGAAGCACCTGATCGACATCGATCACCAAAACACTCGTACGGGGAAACACATACATTACACATGCGACGCAAAGGTGAGGCCTACTTTCGCCACATTACCCACGCCTCCGAAAAACAAGCGACCTCGCTTGCAAACCAACATTCATTAAGCATGAAACCGACAAATTATGTACAACTATTTACAACCGCCTTCACCACAACATGTACCTCCGATATGTATTTCCTGGACTGTGTTCGAGGAAACAGAAGTAAAGAATCCCTTGCTCATAAGCTAATATGTTTTTGCAAAGTCAGAGTGCCACGCTGGTGGGCGTCTCGCTCGCCCAGTCCGCCTTGAGGTTACTAGCGTGTCCTCATCCTTCTCATTATCTGATGAGGTGCTGTCTGCCAACTCCCCTGAAGAGTTCTGCATTGTCTCCTGTGATGTTGTAGCATCTTCTATGAAACAACTCTCATCAACCTGGACCTTTGCATCCTTCAGTCCGCTACGCTCCCTGGCACTTTCCCCTTGAAGAATCTGCATCTGTCTTCGTTTCAGCTGGTCTGCATGTACCACTTGAGACTTCCCTTTACGACCACAACGTACCCTGTATGTTACATCAGTCAGCTTTGATAATACTCTAAATGGTCCACGCCATCTGCATGCCAACTTAGGACTCATTCTTGTCTTCACATCGGGAAAGAATACAAAGACTTCATCACCTGGTTTAAATTTTTCCCAGGACAGTTTGTTGTCATGATTCCTCTTCTGTCTCTGCATAGCTCCCTTCATGTGATCCCTCACTAGTTGATGGGCGTCCTCCATGGTTTCCTGAAGTTACCAAGCCCACTGGTTCTGAGGGATAGCTTTCATGCCTCTGGGGATGGCATACTGGATATCCAGAGGGGTGCTGGTCTCTCTGCCAAGCATCATGAAGTTTGGAGTACTCGACGTGGTCTCGTGCAGACCTGTACGCCATCATGACATAGGGAAGTTGTTGGTCCCAATCAGTTTGATGTTCATTGACTACTGTTCTTAGCATGGATATCAATGTTCGGTTGAACCTTTCAACCATTCCATCTGTTTTTGGGTGGTAGGGCGTAGTCCGTGTTTTCTTGATCTGAAGAAGCTTGCACATCTCGCTGAACAAAGCACTCTCAAATTGGACTCCCTGGTCGGAGTGTATCATGTTTGGAACACCGAAGCGGCATATGACCTCCTCTACCAGGACTCGAGCTACAGTTTGAGCCTCCATGTTCGGTAGAGCGTGACTTTCGGTCCATTTGGTATAATAGTCCGAAATTACCAAAATGTGTCTGTTCCCATGATCAGTTTCAGGCAGCTCACACAAAATGTCTATTGCTATGCGCTCCATAGGAAGTCCAGTTTCAACTACCTGCATCGGAGCTCTCTTTGTCTGGTTAGGAGTTTTGCCTCTACAACACTGTAGGCAACCGACAACATAGCGCTTCACATCAGCCTGAATCCCCGGCCAGTAATAGGACTGCCTGATCTTTGCAAGTGTTTTTCTCAACCCCATGTGTCCTGCAGCCTTATTGTCATGGGTATGCTCTAATGCAGTTCGTCTTTCCGATTTGGGAAGGACAACTTGTGAGGTCCCATTAGGACTTTTCCTATATAGCAGGTTATCTTCCAAGGATAATGCCTCAAATTGAGACCAAAGCGATTTCACAGTCATGTTGCGACTCTCAATACTCTTGAATGGAGGTTTCTTCCCGTCCTGTACCCACTTAATGACAGCTTTAATGTCCTCATCTGCTTCTTGCTGGCCCTATAGATATGGCTTTTGTTCGCGGTCTGCTTTGGGTGATTCATTCTTTGTAACCACCCCGCAACAGTTTTGGGCCTCATGACACTCTCTACCAGTGTCCAAACTCTTGCTCTCCCACTCAGGGTCAAAACCACACTGTCTACAAGGTATCCTGCTCATGGCATCAGCATTCAGATGTTGTTTGCCAGGTCGATGTACAATATTCATATTGTATGAACTTAAAACTTGTAACCACCTAGCCATTTGCCCCCCTGGATCCTTAAAGTTCAATAGCCATCGAAGCGAGCTGTGATCCGTCCGGTGAATCGTCTTCCGTACAAATAGTGTCGCAGGTACTTGGTGAAATGTACGACCGCAAGCAACTCTTTCCTGGTGACGCAATACTTTCTTTCTGCCTTTGTCAAAGCGCGGCTAGCAAAGGCTATGGGCATCTCTACCCCATCCACTACTTGGGAAAGTACTGCACCGATGGACTCATGACTGGCGTCCGTGTCCAAGATGAATTCTTTTGTGAAATCTGGGTGTGCCAACACGGGAGCTGTAACCAGTGTTTCTTTCAACAGCTCAAATGCCTGCTGGCAAGCAGGTGTCCAGTCAAACTTTCGGCCCTTCTCCGTAAGTTTATGAAGGCACTTAGCAATTTGAGCAAAGTTCTTTATGAACCGTCTGTAGTAACTACAGAACCCAAGGAAGGACCGTAGCTCCTTCACATTGTTTGGCCTTGGCCATTGTTCGACCACTCTTGTCTTACTAGGATCGGTAGCAATTCCTTGCTCAGAAACCACATGGCCCAAAAACAAGACTTCATCTTTGCACAGATGGCATTTCCTAGCCTTGAGTTTTAATCCAGCACTCAAAAGTCTGTCGAACACTTTCTGAAGGTTGCTCAACATTTCTTGGAACGATCTACCAACAATGATGATATCATCCAGGTAGATGAGGCATATCTGCCATTGTAAGCCAGATAACACTGCTTCCATCAGCCGCTCGAATGTTGCGGGCGCTGATGTCAAACCAAAAGGCATTACCCGAAACTCATACAACCCAGTGCGTGTGGAGAACGCTGTTTTGGGTTGGTCCTCTGGCTCTACTTCCACTTGCCAGTACCCGGAGTTTAAATCTAGGGTCGAAAACCAAGAACATCCTGCCAGCTGATCCAAAGTTTCATCGATCCTCGGCAACGGATAGGCGTCGGGAATACTCACAGAGTTCAGTTGCCGATAGTCGACACAGAACCTGATCGTACCATCCTTCTTCTTCACTAGAACCATTCCCGAGCTCCATGGACTTGTTGACTTCTGTATCACCCCGCGCTCCAGCATATCTTCGACCTTTCTATCCACCTCTGGTCCAAGGTTTCCTGGAACTCTTCTTAACGGCTGCTTAATGGGACGAGCATCCCCTGTGCAAATGCGATGTTTAACAACATCCGTACATCCAAGGTCCGAGTCTGTGACTGCAAATAGTTTTTCGTACCTCTTCAATAAACTCAACAAATCCTGTTGCTGTGCTTCGGTTAGATTAGCCTTAGAGGCTAAGAATAAATCATTAAGATCTTGCCTCAGTGCAGTATCCCCTGTTGTCATCTCCGATTCCTGACTATTGACTACCGTCTGTATGGCACAAACTTGACCTATGGTGGTGCCAGGGTATATCTTTTGTTCTTCTGCTCCGAGATTCATCATACGCACAGGTACAGTAGGCATGTTCTGAACTAGTGACCTTCCGACTAATGCTGTGCCTCGTCGTAAAAAGGTTTCAGCACCTTCAACTAAAAGCATTTCTCCTTGGATATGATCACCTGGTGGGGTGCACACTTTCCCCGGCACAATAACCTCACTATTTGCCGGTAACAAAACTTGCTCTGTAGAGTAAACTCGAAAGCAACCCATTGCACCCTCGTACTGGGTGGCGATTTCAATACCATCCAATACTAAACGACCTTTCTCAAAGTCTAGAGACCCATGCCTCTCCTTCATGACATCAAGCCCTAATATGCCATCTGTACTGATTCTGGCTACGACTGCTTCTATATTCATATTCTTGCAGGCTTCGAGTCGCACCATGAAACTGCCACGCGCGACAACATATAGCATGTCACCTCCTGCCGTGAAAATATCTTGGTGTACCTTGGTAAGTCTCGGTCTCGCTGATGAAGTGATGCTATCAAACACTCGTTCTGAGATTATACTAACAGTTGCCCCGGTGTCTACCAAGAGTTTTACCTTGGATCCATGTACATCTGCTTCTATGTACATACCAGCTTCATAAGCTGCTGCAGAGGCACCAATTGGAGCTTTAGATAGCTTCTTCTTACGCCTCACTCCAACTCGCTGGGCTGTTGGTCTGCTATCCTTTTTCTTAAGCTGTGGGCATTCCCGCTGGAAATGTCCTTCTTTCTTACAATTGTAGCAGTTATTTCCACTCGGTCTGCGCCTCCTCTCTTTCATTTTCTGAAAATCTGTCTCCAGTGTAGCGAGTTTCTTCTGAATATCTTCCAACAGTTTGACCATCTCACTGGACTCAGATTGTTTGGTAATAGCACTACCATCGCCGGCACCAGCCCCTTTGACATCACACACGCTATTCCCTGTCTCAGTGGTGGTGGCACGTAGGAAATTACGTCCATCTCTATGTTGTTTCTCACAACGGTTGTATGCCTCGAGTTCCACTGCTAACCGGGTTGCATCGGTCAAATTGCGGGGACGAGCTTGTTTTATGCGAATTCTCATGTCAGAATCGCTCAATGCCTCTATAAACTGCTGCTTAGCAAGAGTCTCCCGTACATCACTGGACACTGTGGGGTATGCCAGCTTTACCAGCCTCCTAATTGCTTGTCCTAGCTCAGGCAGTGTTTCTGAAGCCTTTTGCTTTCTTTCCATAAGCTGTACGCGGTATAGCTCTGTCTGGTCAGGCGGAGAGAAGCGCTCCTCCAATGCAGTCATCAAAGAGTCGTAATCCTGCTGCTGAGAGACATCGAGATCCCCAAGTATACCTTGAGCTTGTCCTCGTAAAGCAACAGCCAGGTACAAACCCTTCTCATAGTCCGACCAATTGTTGATTCTAGCACATGCTTCAAAGTGCGATTTATAATCAATCAATGCTGTAGTACCATCATAGGTCGAGGCTTTAACCGATACATATTTAGGAGATCTGTCTGAGTTGATGCTCCTTCGTTGTTGACGTGTATCACCTTTCCTATAAGTCACTGGGCCATCATCTCCATTGCTCTGATCATCATCAAATCTCAGGCCACGAGATTTCCTATCGTTGCTGTTGGAGTGAGTTTGACTACTCGTAGCATGCAGTGGGTTATGCAACATCTCCATACTATGTTGCTTCATAGATGAAATCTGGCTCCTTAGCATCTTGATCTCAGATTCAATTTTATGAGTATCCTCACTAAAACTCTTTCCATTTAGCTCATACCCAAACTCAGGGTCCTTGGTTTCAGAACTGGGTATAGTCATGATACCCGAGTCCGACATTCTCAATATTCCGCTGGACTTGGTCACAGGGGTCGAGTAGTCACGAGCCATTGTGTCAGAGACATCATGATCATCATCCAAATGTTGGCCATCTGAAGCAGTTTGAAGGTCCTGACCGATATCATAACTGTACTTTGCTGCCATATTTACAATATAATTTTGACAAAATAACAACGACCTCTAAAATATCAAATATTTTAATGTATGTCTCAACACACAATAACTAACAGCAAACTATGAATAAACAATACATGTACTACTGTAGCATAGAGAGTTAAAGGTTAACAGGGATCCCGCAACGCTGCCATCAAATTTATGTAACGTACCGGCGGGGGTTGTTACCAAGATATGCTTGGGTCCCTATTATGAATTACCAACTATACTACAGCAGCCAATATATACAGATAAGTTAGGTTACAACCAGCAACACTAGTCAATGTTCTATGTACAATACACGTTATCAATAAGCACAATACGACAGAGTACCTCTCTGAACTAAAGTACACTATGTGAAGGGAGACAACCCCTGTATGCTTATACAACCACTATAGGTACACAGGGCGCAACACACCTAGTGCTGATCACGGCCCTCTATAACACACATACGGGACAAACGAGACTGATACTACGACCCTAAGAGTACCGGACAGTACTAACACTACACACCGACCCAAAATGTGGTCACTACAACTCGGAGTCTGCTGACTGCGAGCGTGTCGCTAACACCAGTAGGCCGGGATCTAGGGGGGGTCTACGTGCACCCCCCCCCACAACTTAACGAACCAAGGTTTTTCTGAAGCCTTATGACCCACTGATAACGAAATCGAGAGGTAACATTGTATAAACTGGGATGAACTCCCGGTTATGACGTCATCAAGATGGCCGCCATCTCGAATTTCACTAAAAATTGAAAAATAGTCATAACATTAACATTTTTCAACCGAAGAAGACAAATGAGGTATCAAAATGACCACAATAGAACAACAAATACATATCAGGACCAAAAATCCAATATATGTAGTTATTTCTACGCAGGAAATGAAAAAATCGGATTTTAAAGCTCAAAAATGGTATTTTTTCAGCAAATTTGTCATATTTTGTTTGACGCAGCAAAAATGTTGTCCCAACAATCTATTATTTCTAAAAAAGTTTTTTTGACCTCTTATCAATCAGTTAAAAACAACAACAACAACAAAAACCAATGTTAACATTGTATAAGGTTCCGGTTATGACGTCATCAAGATGGCCACCATCTCGAATTTCACTAAAATTGAAGAATAGTCATAACACTGATATTTTTCAACCGAAGTAGACAAATGTGGTATCAAAATGATCACAATAGAACGACAAATTCATATCAGGACCAAATAATCCAATATGTGTAGTGATATGTACGCAAAAAATAAAAAAAATATAATTTTAAGCTCAAAAATGGTGATTTTTTAGCAAATTTTTTTCATATTTGGCTTGACGCAGCATAAATGTTTCCCAACAACAAATTATTACTCGTATTCAGTTATTTAAACCTCTTATCAATCAGTAAAAACAAAAACAACAACAACAATATATAGAAATGCAAAAAAAATTGAATACCATCATTTGTTATACCGGGTGCGTATACTACATGATTGCTGTTTTTTCCAAACCGCTGACACTACAGTTTCCGGAATGTCTTAGAACTTTTCTTCCTGAAGATAACCTTGGCAATTGACGATCCATATCTTAACACATGTTGAACTCTTTAAGGGTGGCTTATATCTAAGTGGGACTTGACAATTTTCCTAACAAAATCCATTTTCGGTTCGAAAGTTTGTAGACTTGAGTAGCGTCCTCAAAATGAATTTTTACTTGCAGCAACGCCAACTAATACGGTATCAAATTAAAACTGAAGATCAAAGAATTTGTTCCGTTCATATACCACGACACTTTCCGAAATTGTGTTTCTTTTAGAAATAGCGCATCCACTGTTAACTTTTCTTTTTCTGTGTGTAACGTAAGAAAATGTCAGATGGTTTACTGCAGTATCACATATTTCTGTCAATAGTTCTTAATGATAAGCTTATCTTTGTGCGTGCTTTCTCGCCAGAGTGTCGATGAGCTGATGAGCTGATGTGGACATTACATTACCGGTTTAACCATCGTGGTTCTAACTTCTCAACCGTCCATCAACCATCAGAACATCGGGTTCGCGGATGTTGGAGCTCATCCTGTTTTCAAAACCTAGTGATTCACATATCGTATATGATGTTCCAGACCTCTCCTGTAGGATGGAAAAGACACCGTTACCAGAGCCACATTCTGCGAAGGGTTGAGTTGCATCTCCTTAATTCGTATGAAGCACAATTCCTCATCTCTTGTGAACCCTCAGTGACCATAGATGACACAGGTGAATTATTGAGGTCATAAATGAGGTCTACAGTGAAGTTCCTCTCTTTGCCAAGTCTGGAGAGCACTGTAGAAAACTTTTTCTGGAGAGTTTTCAATGGTGGTATCCACGCATTCACCAGATGCGACACAACCAGTACCTTCAAGGGACATGGGAAAGTCTGACCAATGAAAAAACATTTAACATTTATGACCTCATTAAAGACCTCGAGGATATCACCTGTGCCATCTATAGTCGCACGAGTGTCCACAAGGTTGATGAATGGTGCTTGAATCATTCCACCATTCGAAGAATCTGGATCTGGTGTAATTTTCCTGAGAAGTCTGAAACAGCATATACGATATATGTTAGAATCTGAAGGAGATCCCACATCCCTGTGAACCTGTTTTTCCTGATATATAAACTCTGGCCATGGATGGGCCATGAAAGATGACCAGGCTAGAAACACCACTGGTAATGTAGTGTCACATCATCTCATCGACACATCGAAGACGACGTTCTGGGCTTTCGACGAATTGATGATACTGATATCGTCGATTACTCTATATCTGGTGGACTGCATGTACCAGCTACCAGACCATGCCGAGTCACGTCAAGAGTCGATAGTGCAGTGATGGTGGGTGCGAAGCACGCCACAATGAGATAGAAGGTTATAATTCGAGAGTCAACTCAGTGAAAGAAATATTCTGACATTGTGGATAAACTATCTGCACATTTTGCTAATAATATGCATAGGTATCATCTATTAATTTTTATTGTTTTACTGAGTGATTAGGAGTCAAATAAACTGTTTACGAATAATTAGTTTCATTGTTGATGGAAACAATTGTTAGCTGCGCTGTAAAGCCAAAATACGAAAAATTTGACCTAAAAAAAAAATTATCATTTTTTTGAGCTTAAAATCCTATTTTTTTTTTTCATTTCCTGCGTAGAAATCACTACATATATTAGATTACATGGTCCCGATATGAATTTGATGTTCTATTATGATCATTTTGATACCTCATTTGTCTACTTCGGTTGAAAAATGTTAATGCTATGACTATTTATCAATTGTTAGTGAAATTCGAGATGGCGGCCATCTTGATGACGTCATAACCGGAGCTTATACAATGTTAACATTGTTTTTTTGTTGTGTTGTTTTTACTGATTGATAAAAGGTCAAAGAACTGATTAGAAATAATAGTTTGCTGTTGACAAACATTTTTGCTGCGTCAAGCCAAATATGAAAAAATTTGCTAAAAAATTACCATTTTTGAGCTTAAAATCCGATATTTTTCATTTCCTGCGTAGAAATAACTACATATATTGGAATATATGGTCCTGATATGTATTTGTTGTTCTATTGTGGTCAATTTTGATGCCTCATTTGTCTTCTTCGGTAGAAAAATGTCAATGTTTATGACTATTTTTCAATCTTTAGTGAAATACGAGATGGCGGGCCATCTTGATGACGTCATAACCGGAAGTTCATCCCAGTTTATACAATGTTACCTCTCGATTTCGTTATCAGTGGTCATAAGGCTTCAGAAAAAAACCTTGGTTCGTTAAGTTGTGGGGGGGGTAATAAAACAAAATTTTCTTAATGTTATATATGTATATCATTACATACAAATGACGACTTTTCATTTTTTAGAAATCATTTTTCTTGACGGTGAAACCACGTCATGAGCTTTACTGATGTTTCAAATTAGGACATATTGACGATGTCACAAAAAGGAACAACTCAACAAGTAAAAAAAAGAGGAAGTTTTTAATGTAGATCGAGGTACATTTTTTTTATTTGAATTTATGTTAGGTGGATGTTACTCGTTCGCGGACAGTTTTGGATAGATATATGTATGTAAATTATTTTTAAATCTGCATATGTTTGTGATATTTTGATTTTATATAAATACCGAAACAGGACATAAAAACCTAAGGCATGACTTGGTGGATAGACCAGGATTTGAAACATCGGATCATCGATCATGATTCGTTAAATATAAAACTACAAAAACAGGAGTTTCTTGTAGGTCATATCTTCATAGTATCAATGATGTCCATTTAATGGTATTAAGTATCAAGTTTATTGTAAGGGCTGATGCGTTGTTAGTAATTTTATTTGAATTTATTTAAACATAATGTGCAGTTAGCGTAAATAAGACGTATTTATAAATGTTGGGCAATCATTGATGTATTTATGACACCACCAAATACAAATGTATATCCTGAAAATTGATACTGCTAAATATTGATTTATGTTTTGTATAAATAAACCTTGAGCGGTTTGCTCTTGAATGGTCAATAAAACACCACACAAGCTGATACAACAATGGCGTCAAAGTTTTCAAAATAAGAGCTGAATAAGTACTCGCAAAAACGAATGTAAATATAAATACATAATGTATAAATACTCCTCAATGTTTATTTTTTAAGAAGCAGTATGTTTGATGGACCATTTCCATTATATTTGTGGTTGCGGCATATGCATAATTTGATAATAGAAACAAGCAGGATATTTTGATTGTATCATGCGATGAGATACGGGGGTAAAGATGATAAATCCCTGTTTTTTTCAAAGTTTGAAATAAAAATTCACCTTTATGTTCAATACATTTGTCGTCAAAACTGCAGTTCTTTCGGCAATCTATAAAAAACGACTGTAAAGATATAGATTTCGATGTAGAACAGATCGTACTTCAGTGTACCTAAGTACCCTTTGTATACGTACGACTCCTACAGCAGATGTTATTT
>NC_091136.1:11902143-11912143 GCF_041381155.1 Argopecten irradians
TTTTTTTTTTTTTTTTTTTTTTTTTTTTTTTTTTTTTTTTTTTTTTTTTTTTTTTTTTTTTTTTTTTTTTTTTTTTTTTTTTTTTTTTTTTTTTTTTTTTTTTTTTTTTTTTTTTTTTTTTTTTTTTTTTTTTTTTTTTTTTTTTTTTTTTTTTTTTTTTTTTTTTTTTTTTTTTTTTTTTTTTTTTTTTTTTTTTTTTTTTTTTTTTTTTTTTTTTTTTTTTTTTTTTTTTTTTTTTTTTTTTTTTTTTTTTTTTTTTTTTTTTTTTTTTTTTTTTTTTTTTTTTTTTTTTTTTTTTTTTTTTTTTTTTTTTTTTTTTTTTTTTTTTTTTTTTTTTTTTTTTTTTTTTTTTTTTTTTTTTTTTTTTTTTTTTTTTTTTTTTTTTTTTTTTTTTTTTTTTTTTTTTTTTTTTTTTTTTTTTTTTTTTTTTTTTTTTTTTTTTTTTTTTTTTTTTTTTTTTTTTTTTTTTTTTTTTTTTTTTTTTTTTTTTTTTTTTTTTTTTTTTTTTTTTTTTTTTTTTTTTTTTTTTTTTTTTTTTTTTTTTTTTTTTTTTTTTTTTTTTTTTTTTTTTTTTTTTTTTTTTTTTTTTTTTTTTTTTTTTTTTTTTTTTTTTTTTTTTTTTTTTTTTTTTTTTTTTTTTTTTTTTTTTTTTTTTTTTTTTTTTTTTTTTTTTTTTTTTTTTTTTTTTTTTTTTTTTTTTTTTTTTTTTTTTTTTTTTTTTTTTTTTTTTTTTTTTTTTTTTTTTTTTTTTTTTTTTTTTTTTTTTTTTTTTTTTTTTTTTTTTTTTTTTTTTTTTTTTTTTTTTTTTTTTTTTTTTTTTTTTTTTTTTTTTTTTTTTTTTTTTTTTTTTTTTTTTTTTTTTTTTTTTTTTTTTTTTTTTTTTTTTTTTTTTTTTTTTTTTTTTTTTTTTTTTTTTTTTTTTTTTTTTTTTTTTTTTTTTTTTTTTTTTTTTTTTTTTTTTTTTTTTTTTTTTTTTTTTTTTTTTTTTTTTTTTTTTTTTTTTTTTTTTTTTTTTTTTTTTTTTTTTTTCTTTTTTTTTTTTTTTTTTTTTTTTTTTTTTTTTTTTTTTTTTTTTTTTTTTTTTTTTTTTTTTTTTTTTTTTTTTTTTTTTTTTTTTTTTTTTTTTTTTTTTTTTTTTTTTTTTTTTTTTTTTTTTTTTTTTTTTTTTTTTTTTTTTTTTTTTTTTTTTTTTTTTTTTTTTTTTTTTTTTTTTTTTTTTTTTTTTTTTTTTTTTTTTTTTTTTTTTTTTTTTTTTTTTTTTTTTTTTTTTTTTTTTTTTTTTTTTTTTTTTTTTTTTTTTTTTTTTTTTTTTTTTTTTTTTTTTTTTTTTTTTTTTTTTTTTTTTTTTTTTTTTTTTTTTTTTTTTTTTTTTTTTTTTTTTTTTTTTTTTTTTTTTTTTTTTTTTTTTTTTTTTTTTTTTTTTTTTTTTTTTTTTTTTTTTTTTTTTTTTTTTTTTTTTTTTTTTTTTTTTTTTTTTTTTTTTTTTTTTTTTTTTTTTTTTTTTTTTTTTTTTTTTTTTTTTTTTTTTTTTTTTTTTTTTTTTTTTTTTTTTTTTTTTTTTTTTTTTTTTTTTTTTTTTTTTTTTTTTTTTTTTTTTTTTTTTTTTTTTTTTTTTTTTTTTTTTTTTTTTTTTTTTTTTTTTTTTTTTTTTTTTTTTTTTTTTTTTTTTTTTTTTTTTTTTTTTTTTTTTTTTTTTTTTTTTTTTTTTTTTTTTTTTTTTTTTTTTTTTTTTTTTTTTTTTTTTTTTTTTTTTTTTTTTTTTTTTTTTTTTTTTTTTTTTTTTTTTTTTTTTTTTTTTTTTTTTTTTTTTTTTTTTTTTTTTTTTTTTTTTTTTTTTTTTTTTTTTTTTTTTTTTTTTTTTTTTTTTTTTTTTTTTTTTTTTTTTTTTTTTTTTTTTTTTTTTTTTTTTTTTTTTTTTTTTTTTTTTTTTTTTTTTTTTTTTTTTTTTTTTTTTTTTTTTTTTTTTTTTTTTTTTTTTTTTTTTTTTTTTTTTTTTTTTTTTTTTTTTTTTTTTTTTTTTTTTTTTTTTTTTTTTTTTTTTTTTTTTTTTTTTTTTTTTTTTTTTTTTTTTTTTTTTTTTTTTTTTTTTTTTTTTTTTTTTTTTTTTTTTTTTTTTTTTTTTTTTTTTTTTTTTTTTTTTTTTTTTTTTTTTTTTTTTTTTTTTTTTTTTTTTTTTTTTTTTTTTCTTTTTTTTTTTTTTTTTTTTTTTTTTTTTTTTTTTTTTTTTTTTTTTTTTTTTTTTTTTTTTTTTTTTTTTTTTTTTTTTTTTTTTTTTTTTTTTTTTTTTTTTTTTTTTTTTTTTTTTTTTTTTTTTTTTTTTTTTTTTTTTTTTTTTTTTTTTTTTTTTTTTTTTTTTTTTTTTTTTTTTTTTTTTTTTTTTTTTTTTTTTTTTTTTTTTTTTTTTTTTTTTTTTTTTTTTTTTTTTTTTTTTTTTTTTTTTTTTTTTTTTTTTTTTTTTTTTTTTTTTTTTTTTTTTTTCTTTTTTTTTTTTTTTTTTTTTTTTTTTTTTTTTTTTTTTTTTTTTTTTTTTTTTTTTTTTTTTTTTTTTTTTTTTTTTTTTTTTTTTTTTTTTTTTTTTTTTTTTTTTTTTTTTTTTTTTTTTTTTTTTTTTTTTTTTTTTTTTTTTTTTTTTTTTTTTTTTTTTTTTTTTTTTTTTTTTTTTTTTTTTTTTTTTTTTTTTTTTTTTTTTTTTTTTTTTTTTTTTTTTTTTTTTTTTTTTTTTTTTTTTTTTTTTTTTTTTTTTTTTTTTTTTTTTTTTTTTTTTTTTTTTTTTTTTTTTTTTTTTTTTTTTTTTTTTTTTTTTTTTTTTTTTTTTTTTTTTTTTTTTTTTTTTTTTTTTTTTTTTTTTTTTTTTTTTTTTTTTTTTTTTTTTTTTTTTTTTTTTTTTTTTTTTTTTTTTTTTTTTTTTTTTTTTTTTTTTTTTTTTTTTTTTTTTTTTTTTTTTTTTTTTTTTTTTTTTTTTTTTTTTTTTTTTTTTTTTTTTTTTTTTTTTTTTTTTTTTTTTTTTTTTTTTTTTTTTTTTTTTTTTTTTTTTTTTTTTTTTTTTTTTTTTTTTTTTTTTTTTTTTTTTTTTTTTTTTTTTTTTTTTTTTTTTTTTTTTTTTTTTTTTTTTTTTTTTTTTTTTTTTTTTTTTTTTTTTTTTTTTTTTTTTTTTTTTTTTTTTTTTTTTTTTTTTTTTTTTTTTTTTTTTTTTTTTTTTTTTTTTTTTTTTTTTTTTTTTTTTTTTTTTTTTTTTTTTTTTTTTTTTTTTTTTTTTTTTTTTTTTTTTTTTTTTTTTTTTTTTTTTTTTTTTTTTTTTTTTTTTTTTTTTTTTTTTTTTTTTTTTTTTTTTTTTTTTTTTTTTTTTTTTTTTTTTTTTTTTTTTTTTTTTTTTTTTTTTTTTTTTTTTTTTTTTTTTTTTTTTTTTTTTTTTTTTTTTTTTTTTTTTTTTTTTTTTTTTTTTTTTTTTTTTTTTTTTTTTTTTTTTTTTTTTTTTTTTTTTTTTTTTTTTTTTTTTTTTTTTTTTTTTTTTTTTTTTTTTTTTTTTTTTTTTTTTTTTTTTTTTTTTTTTTTTTTTTTTTTTTTTTTTTTTTTTTTTTTTTTTTTTTTTTTTTTTTTTTTTTTTTTTTTTTTTTTTTTTTTTTTTTTTTTTTTTTTTTTTTTTTTTTTTTTTTTTTTTTTTTTTTTTTTTTTTTTTTTTTTTTTTTTTTTTTTTTTTTTTTTTTTTTTTTTTTTTTTTTTTTTTTTTTTTTTTTTTTTTTTTTTTTTTTTTTTTTTTTTTTTTTTTTTTTTTTTTTTTTTTTTTTTTTTTTTTTTTTTTTTTTTTTTTTTTTTTTTTTTTTTTTTTTTTTTTTTTTTTTTTTTTTTTTTTTTTTTTTTTTTTTTTTTTTTTTTTTTTTTTTTTTTTTTTTTTTTTTTTTTTTTTTTTTTTTTTTTTTTTTTTTTTTTTTTTTTTTTTTTTTTTTTTTTTTTTTTTTTTTTTTTTTTTTTTTTTTTTTTTTTTTTTTTTTTTTTTTTTTTTTTTTTTTTTTTTTTTTTTTTTTTTTTTTTTTTTTTTTTTTTTTTTTTTTTTTTTTTTTTTTTTTTTTTTTTTTTTTTTTTTTTTTTTTTTTTTTTTTTTTTTTTTTTTTTTTTTTTTTTTTTTTTTTTTTTTTTTTTTTTTTTTTTTTTTTTTTTTTTTTTTTTTTTTTTTTTTTTTTTTTTTTTTTTTTTTTTTTTTTTTTTTTTTTTTTTTTTTTTTTTTTTTTTTTTTTTTTTTTTTTTTTTTTTTTTTTTTTTTTTTTTTTTTTTTTTTTTTTTTTTTTTTTTTTTTTTTTTTTTTTTTTTTTTTTTTTTTTTTTTTTTTTTTTTTTTTTTTTTTTTTTTTTTTTTTTTTTTTTTTTTTTTTTTTTTTTTTTTTTTTTTTTTTTTTTTTTTTTTTTTTTTTTTTTTTTTTTTTTTTTTTTTTTTTTTTTTTTTTTTTTTTTTTTTTTTTTTTTTTTTTTTTTTTTTTTTTTTTTTTTTTTTTTTTTTTTTTTTTTTTTTTTTTTTTTTTTTTTTTTTTTTTTTTTTTTTTTTTTTTTTTTTTTTTTTTTTTTTTTTTTTTTTTTTTTTTTTTTTTTTTTTTTTTTTTTTTTTTTTTTTTTTTTTTTTTTTTTTTTTTTTTTTTTTTTTTTTTTTTTTTTTTTTTTTTTTTTTTTTTTTTTTTTTTTTTTTTTTTTTTTTTTTTTTTTTTTTTTTTTTTTTTTTTTTTTTTTTTTTTTTTTTTTTTTTTTTTTTTTTTTTTTTTTTTTTTTTTTTTTTTTTTTTTTTTTTTTTTTTTTTTTTTTTTTTTTTTTTTTTTTTTTTTTTTTTTTTTTTTTTTTTTTTTTTTTTTTTTTTTTTTTTTTTTTTTTTTTTTTTTTTTTTTTTTTTTTTTTTTTTTTTTTTTTTTTTTTTTTTTTTTTTTTTTTTTTTTTTTTTTTTTTTTTTTTTTTTTTTTTTTTTTTTTTTTTTTTTTTTTTTTTTTTTTTTTTTTTTTTTTTTTTTTTTTTTTTTTTTTTTTTTTTTTTTTTTTTTTTTTTTTTTTTTTTTTTTTTTTTTTTTTTTTTTTTTTTTTTTTTTTTTTTTTTTTTTTTTTTTTTTTTTTTTTTTTTTTTTTTTTTTTTTTTTTTTTTTTTTTTTTTTTTTTTTTTTTTTTTTTTTTTTTTTTTTTTTTTTTTTTTTTTTTTTTTTTTTTTTTTTTTTTTTTTTTTTTTTTTTTTTTTTTTTTTTTTTTTTTTTTTTTTTTTTTTTTTTTTTTTTTTTTTTTTTTTTTTTTTTTTTTTTTTTTTTTTTTTTTTTTTTTTTTTTTTTTTTTTTTTTTTTTTTTTTTTTTTTTTTTTTTTTTTTTTTTTTTTTTTTTTTTTTTTTTTTTTTTTTTTTTTTTTTTTTTTTTTTTTTTTTTTTTTTTTTTTTTTTTTTTTTTCTTTTCTTTTTTTTTTTTTTTTTTTTTTTTTTTTTTTTTTTTTTTTTTTTTTTTTTTTTTTTTTTTTTTTTTTTTTTTTTTTTTTTTTTTTTTTTTTTTTTTTTTTTTTTTTTTTTTTTTTTTTTTTTTTTTTTTTTTTTTTTTTTTTTTTTTTTTTTTTTTTTTTTTTTTTTTTTTTTTTTTTTTTTTTTTTTTTTTTTTTTTTTTTTTTTTTTTTTTTTTTTTTTTTTTTTTTTTTTTTTTTTTTTTTTTTTTTTTTTTTTTTTTTTTTTTTTTTTTTTTTTTTTTTTTTTTTTTTTTTTTTTTTTTTTTTTTTTTTTTTTTTTTTTTTTTTTTTTTTTTTTTTTTTTTTTTTTTTTTTTTTTTTTTTTTTTTTTTTTTTTTTTTTTTTTTTTTTTTTTTTTTTTTTTTTTTTTTTTTTTTTTTTTTTTTTTTTTTTTTTTTTTTTTTTTTTTTTTTTTTTTTTTTTTTTTTTTTTTTTTTTTTTTTTTCTTTTTTTTTTTTTTTTTTTTTTTTTTTTTTTTTTTTTTTTTTTTTTTTTTTTTTTTTTTTTTTTTTTTTTTTTTTTTTTTTTTTTTTTTTTTTTTTTTTTTTTTTTTTTTTTTTTTTTTTTTTTTTTTTTTTTTTTTTTTTTTTTTTTTTTTTTTTTTTTTTTTTTTTTTTTTTTTTTTTTTTTTTTTTTTTTTTTTTTTTTTTTTTTTTTTTTTTTTTTTTTTTTTTTTTTTTTTTTTTTTTTTTTTTTTTTTTTTTTTTTTTTTTTTTTTTTTTTTTTTTTTTTTTTTTTTTTTTTTTTTTTTTTTTTTTTTTTTTTTTTTTTTTTTTTTTTTTTTTTTTTTTTTTTTTTTTTTTTTTTTTTTTTTTTTTTTTTTTTTTTTTTTTTTTTTTTTTTTTTTTTTTTTTTTTTTTTTTTTTTTTTTTTTTTTTTTTTTTTTTTTTTTTTTTTTTTTTTTTTTTTTTTTTTTTTTTTTTTTTTTTTTTTTTTTTTTTTTTTTTTTTTTTTTTTTTTTTTTTTTTTTTTTTTTTTTTTTTTTTTTTTTTTTTTTTTTTTTTTTTTTTTTTTTTTTTTTTTTTTTTTTTTTTTTTTTTTTTTTTTTTTTTTTTTTTTTTTTTTTTTTTTTTTTTTTTTTTCTTTTTTTTTTTTTTTTTTTTTTTTTTTTTTTTTTTTTTTTTTTTTTTTTTTTTTTTTTTTTTTTTTTTTTTTTTTTTTTTTTTTTTTTTTTTTTTTTTTTTTTTTTTTTTTTTTTTTTTTTTTTTTTTTTTTTTTTTTTTTTTTTTTTTTTTTTTTTTTTTTTTTTTTTTTTTTTTTTTTTTTTTTTTTTTTTTTTTTTTTTTTTTTTTTTTTTTTTTTTTTTTTTTTTTTTTTTTTTTTTTTTTTTTTTTTTTTTTTTTTTTTTTTTTTTTTTTTTTTTTTTTTTTTTTTTTTTTTTTTTTTTTTTTTTTTTTTTTTTTTTTTTTTTTTTTTTTTTTTTTTTTTTTTTTTTTTTTTTTTTTTTTTTTTTTTTTTTTTTTTTTTTTTTTTTTTTTTTTTTTTTTTTTTTTTTTTTTTTTTTTTTTTTTTTTTTTTTTTTTTTTTTTTTTTTTTTTTTTTTTTTTTTTTTTTTTTTTTTTTTTTTTTTTTTTTTTTTTTTTTTTTTTTTTTTTTTTTTTTTTTTTTTTTTTTTTTTTTTTTTTTTTTTTTTTTTTTTTTTTTTTTTTTTTTTTTTTTTTTTTTTTTTTTTTTTTTTTTTTTTTTTTTTTTTTTTTTTTTTTTTTTTTTTTTTTTTTTTTTTTTTTTTTTTTTTTTTTTTTTTTTTTTTTTTTTTTTTTTTTTTTTTTTTTTTTTTTTTTTTTTTTTTTTTTTTTTTTTTTTTTTTTTTTTTTTTTTTTTTTTTTTTTTTTTTTTTTTTTTTTTTTTTTTTTTTTTTTTTTTTTTTTTTTTTTTTTTTTTTTTTTTTTTTTTTTTTTTTTTTTTTTTTTTTTTTTTTTTTTTTTTTTTTTTTTTTTTTTTTTTTTTTTTTTTTTTTTTTTTTTTTTTTTTTTTTTTTTTTTTTTTTTTTTTTTTTTTTTTTTTTTTTTTTTTTTTTTTTTTTTTTTTTTTTTTTTTTTTTTTTTTTTTTTTTTTTTTTTTTTTTTTTTTTTTTTTTTTTTTCTTTTTTTTTTTTTTTTTTTTTTTTTTTTTTTTTTTTTTTTTTTTTTTTTTTTTTTTTTTTTTTTTTTTTTTTTTTTTTTTTTTTTTTTTTTTTTTTTTTTTTTTTTTTTTTTTTTTTTTTTTTTTTTTTTTTTTTTTTTTTTTTTTTTTTTTTTTTTTTTTTTTTTTTTTTTTTTTTTTTTTTTTTTTTTTTTTTTTTTTTTTTTTTTTTTTTTTTTTTTTTTTTTTTTTTTTTTTTTTTTTTTTTTTTTTTTTTTTTTTTTTTTTTTTTTTTTTTTTTTTTTTTTTTTTTTTTTTTTTTTTTTTTTTTTTTTTTTTTTTTTTTTTTTTTTTTTTTTTTTTTTTTTTTTTTTTTTTTTTTTTTTTTTTTTTTTTTTTTTTTTTTTTTTTTTTTTTTTTTTTTTTTTTTTTTTTTTTTTTTTTTTTTTTTTTTTTTTTTTTTTTTTTTTTTTTTTTTTTTTTTTTTTTTTTTTTTTTTTTTTTTTTTTTTTTTTTTTTTTTTTTTTTTTTTTTTTTTTTTTTTTTTTTTTTTTTTTTTTTTTTTTTTTTTTTTTTTTTTTTTTTTTTTTTTTTTTTTTTTTTTTTTTTTTTTTTTTTTTTTTTTTTTTTTTTTTTTTTTTTTTTTTTTTTTTTTTTTTTTTTTTTTTTTTTTTTTTTTTTTTTTTTTTTTTTTTTTTTTTTTTTTTTTTTTTTTTTTTTTTTTTTTTTTTTTTTTTTTTTTTTTTTTTTTTTTTTTTTTTTTTTTTTTTTTTTTTTTTTTTTTTTTTTTTTTTTTTTTTTTTTTTTTTTTTTTTTTTTTTTTTTTTTTTTTTTTTTTTTTTTTTTTTTTTTTTTTTTTTTTTTTTTTTTTTTTTTTTTTTTTTTTTTTTTTTCTTTTTTTTTTTTTTTTTTTTTTTTTTTTTTTTTTTTTTTTTTTTTTTTTTTTTTTTTTTTTTTTTTTTTTTTTTTTTTTTTTTTTTTTTTTTTTTTTTTTTTTTTTTTTTTTTTTTTTTTTTTTTTTTTTTTTTTTTTTTTTTTTTTTTTTTTTTTTTTTTTTTTTTTTTTTTTTTTTTTTTTTTTTTTTTTTTTTTTTTTTTTTTTTTTTTTTTTTTTTTTTTTTTTTTTTTTTTTTTTTTTTTTTTTTTTTTTTTTTTTTTTTTTTTTTTTTTTTTTTTTTTTTTTTTTTTTTTTTTTTTTTTTTTTTTTTTTTTTTTTTTTTTTTTTTTTTTTTTTTTTTTTTTTTTTTTTTTTTTTTTTTTTTTTTTTTTTTTTTTTTTTTTTTTTTTTTTTTTTTTTTTTTTTTTTTTTTTTTTTTTTTTTTTTTTTTTTTTTTTTTTTTTTTTTTTTTTTTTTTTTTTTTTTTTTTTTTTTTTTTTTTTTTTTTTTTTTTTTTTTTTTTTTTTTTTTTTTTTTTTTTTTTTTTTTTTTTTTTTTTTTTTTTTTTTTTTTTTTTTTTTTTTTTTTTTTTTTTTTTTTTTTTTTTTTTTTTTTTTTTTTTTTTTTTTTTTTTTTTTTTTTTTTTTTTTTTTTTTTTTTTTTTTTTTTTTTTTTTTTTTTTTTTTTTTTTTTTTTTTTTTTTTTTTTTTTTTTTTTTTTTTTTTTTTTTTTTTTTTTTTTTTTTTTTTTTTTTTTTTTTTTTTTTTTTTTTTTTTTTTTTTTTTTTTTTTTTTTTTTTTTTTTTTTTTTTTTTTTTTTTTTTTTTTTTTTTTTTTTTTTTTTTTTTTTTTTTTTTTTTTTTTTTTTTTTTTTTTTTTTTTTTTTTTTTTTTTTTTTTTTTTTTTTTTTTTTTTTTTTTTTTTTTTTTTTTTTTTTTTTTTTTTTTTTTTTTTTTCTTTTTTTTTTTTTTTTTTTTTTTTTTTTTTTTTTTTTTTTTTTTTTTTTTTTTTTTTTTTTTTTTTTTTTTTTTTTTTTTTTTTTTTTTTTTTTTTTTTTTTTTTTTTTTTTTTTTTTTTTTTTTTTTTTTTTTTTTTTTTTTTTTTTTTTTTTTTTTTTTTTTTTTTTTTTTTTTTTTTTTTTTTTTTTTTTTTTTTTTTTTTTTTTTTTTTTTTTTTTTTTTTTTTTTTTTTTTTTTTTTTTTTTTTTTTTTTTTTTTTTTTTTTTTTTTTTTTTTTTTTTTTTTTTTTTTTTTTTTTTTTTTTTTTTTTTTTTTTTTTTTTTTTTTTTTTTTTTTTTTTTTTTTTTTTTTTTTTTTTTTTTTTTTTTTTTTTTTTTTTTTTTTTTTTTTTTTTTTTTTTTTTTTTTTTTTTTTTTTTTTTTTTTTTTTTTTTCTTTTTTTTTTTTTTTTTTTTTTTTTTTTTTTTTTTTTTTTTTTTTTTTTTTTTTTTTTTTTTTTTTTTTTTTTTTTTTTTTTTTTTTTTTTTTTTTTTTTTTTTTTTTTTTTTTTTTTTTTTTTTTTTTTTTTTTTTTTTTTTTTTTTTTTTTTTTTTTTTTTTTTTTTTTTTTTTTTTTTTTTTTTTTTTTTTTTTTTTTTTTTTTTTTTTTTTTTTTTT